>NW_026057585.1:4932413-5018694 GCF_023721935.1 Panthera uncia
TTTTTTTTTTTCCTTCCCCTCCCCCATGGGTTTCTGTTAAGTTTCTCAGGATCCACATAAAAGTGAAAACATACGGTATCTGTCTTTCTCTGTATGGCTTATTTCACTTAGCATCACACTCTCCAGTTCCATCCACTTTGCTACAAAAGGCCATATTTCATTCTTTCTCATTGCCACGTAGTACTCCATTGTGTATATAAACCATTTGCTTGCTTTTCAAAGCTCCTGGATTCCTTACTCCCATATTTGTTGGGCTGCCTATCAGTCAGTCTTTAACAGTTTGTGTGTCCTTCGCATCAGATTGTGAGCTCCTTCGGAGCTTATCTGTCTTGGTCCATTAATATATAACCTTATCTATGCAAAGCAGAAATGTTTGGTGAAATAAAAGCAGAATTAAATATAGACTCATATGCCTGAAATCCTTAGAAAATAGAGCTGATGTGATCTGGATTTTGGTGTCAATAATATATAAGATGGAGATAATAATAATAGCTTTTAGATTTGTTTCATTAAATTTGTTATATAAAGTCTTAGCAGAGCACCAGATGCATAGTAAATGTGCAATAGATGTTGACCGTTAACTCTTTGGTGGGATAGTTCTTGTGGGCTTATATTCATCTCACTGTCCAAAGTCACTGGCATTGTTATCAATAGAATCATTAGTTTCTGTTTTATAATAAGGATATAACTATAATTTTATAAGCAGGAGGGTATCTCCCACCAGCTCCTAATAGTAAAAATAAGGAAATAGTAACAGATAAAGGTAAGTGAATAGTAAAGATAAGGCATTTCAGCCTCCCTGAAATGAAGTGACTTTCCAAGACCCCACTCATGGTAAGTAGTGGAGCCCCAGGAATAAATGTGCTCTGTTCATTGTACTAATGAATTGTTCCCCCAAATTATTAGTTAAGTGGAGATGAAAATCACCTGGAAGATTGTGAAATATGTTTTAATAATGTCTGGTTTTGATATTAAGTCAAAATGCACACGAGTGAGGCATTTTCTACATATGTCAATCAACTCAACTTATCATGGTTGAGTTGCTGTTGTTTGACCTGGTGGTCTTTAAGCTGCACTACTAATCCATCCATGATTCATTAGACTTAAAAGGGACTTTGTAGCACCTCTAATTAAATGTGCATGTGCTGTGCTAAAACGATTAAGGAATATGAGGGTCAGAATAGTCATGTGACTTGCTAGGATCAAACATATTAAGCCATTTCATTTGTAAGGATGGTTACAATAGTTGAGGGTTGTTACAGAATCACTGGCTGTTTTGGCCGGGGTTGAACCTAATATCTTGGGAGAGAACTGGTCATTGGATCAGAAGGCAGAAGACCTCCTTTCTAGGCTATGTTCATTTTAATTTTTCTTAGTCTCAATTCCCCCATCTATATAATGGGCATAAGAATAAGCCATTTCTACCTCATCAAATGGAAGGATGTATTAAATAATGTGTAAAATGTAAATTAAGAAACTATTTTATTATTGCTATTATTTTGCATGAATTGAGAATTGAACTTGTTGTAAGCTAAACTCAATTTTCTTTTTCTTTCTTTCTTTCTTTTCTGAAAACTTTTATTTTTATTTATTTATTTTTTTAATTTAAATTTTAGTTAGTTAACATACAGTTCAGTATTGGTTTCAGGAGTTGAATTCTGTGATTCAACAAGTGCTCTCCTTAGTACCTATCACCCATCTAGCCCATCTTCCACCCACCTTCTTCTTTCAACCCACAGTTCGTTCTCTATCAAGAGCCTCTTGCGATTTGTTTCCCTAAACTCAACTTGTTATGAGAACTTAGTGTTACAATGTCCATTTTATCAACATGAAGCAGGTCAGAGAGAGAAAGCAAGTGACACTATGAGCTGATGGTTAGAATCTCTTTTTCAGGGAATTTTTTGGATGATAATAGATAATGTTAGTTTGACTATATGAATCAGATGATGTTCTCCAGTGACTTGTAACTGGCTCCATGAGATTTCCCAAAGAGTGTTTTAACTTCCTTAGTCAGGTATAACATTATCATTTATGTTCCTGATTGGCTGAAACTTCCCTTGTTAAAATACTATTCACAACAAACATCTGACGGCCAAGAAGTCTTTCCAGGTCATGCAAATGCATTCCTAATGGTTATTTTTTGAAGGCAGGAAGTCACAAATTGCCGAGTATTAAAAAAAAAAAAAAAGCTTGAAAACACAGAAGTGTTTTCTGATTGTATTTAAAAAAAAATTTTTTTTTAACATTTTATTTATTTTTGAGACAGAGAGAGACAGAGCATGAACGGGGGAGGGGCAGAGAGAGAGGGAGACACAGAATAGGAAGGAGGCTCCAGGCTCTGAGCCATCAGCCCAGAGCCCGACAAGGAGCTCGAACTCACTGACCGCGAGATCGTGACCTGAGCTGAAGTCGGACGCCCAACCGACTGAGCCACCCAGGCGCCCCTCTGATTGTATTTTTGAATACATGACCCTATTTGATTGAAATAACTTGTTCTGCATTTCTTATAATCATGATTTAGTTAACTTGAGTATACATTCTGATTAATAGCTAAAATAACTGATCTGGTTAGCCTAAAGATTTTATATAGCTATGATTTAGCAAAGTATTTTCCAAAGGATTAAATTTTATTTTTACGTAAGGTGTTGATCTTGACTCTGAGTTTCCTATTTTAAGAGTATTATAGGGTAGCTTAATTTATGTTATCGAAAATGTGAGCTGGTGCCTCCATTCTGTATATAAAAGTCACTTGGGCTCTATTTTGTGAGGGAGTGAGAATTCAGGAACACAGAGTATTTCCAGGAAACAAATAAATGTATCTGAAAATGCTCCTCATGGGCATATACTGCCTATGCCCCCACATCTTGTCCATTTCTTTTCTAGTAAGCATGAGTTTCCCAGGGCTGTTCTAGCCCTAGCAAATCCCTCTCTTTTCTGGATTCCTAGGAGACATCAAAGCAGTACGTAACGGTGTGGAAAACTGCGTGGTAGTAAATACTACCTTGGTCTCTTGCTCTCTTGGTCTCTGTTTGTGAATGCGCTCAGTTTCCACTTGTACTGTAAATACCTTTAGGAGGAGCCCCACTCCGTACTTTGGTATTTTCCAGAATCTAGCACAGTGCCAGGCACATAGTAAGCACCCAATAAACACATAATTAATCAACACTAACTGGGAAACTTCTCAAGGTCTGGGATTCTGTTTCAAATTATCTTCATGGTACCTCATATAGGGCCACATGCTGATAGGTGCTTATTGATTGATTTGATTGAAACTATAAACAGAGTACCCACTGAATTTTTTAACTTCTGTGATAATCTGAGCCCCTAGCCTTTTTCCTCATTCCACTTGTCTTGCCCAAGCAGTTTTCATTTTATGCTTCTAATTGAGGTTGCCTGAGTTATCACTGAAAGTTACATTAGAAGAGATTCTGACATTCTTTAAGTCATTAGAGGGTGAAGAGATTATGAAATTTTCAGCTCAGTCCTTCTAAATACATGATAAGGAAATAGGTCCATTGTAGTTAAGTGACTTGTTCAAGGTGACTCATTAGTGCGTTTAATGTTACACTTTGAGCTCCCATTTTATTCCAGATGACATAGGGAGATAAGAGCAGAATCTCTGGTTTCCTAATTCTCCAGCCATAGTCCCCATTCCAATCCCAGACCCCATTGTCGTCATTAAAAAGTTATCATTTAATGCAGTGATCTTTTTCCCTCCCCTCCCTCTTCCTAAACACTCATTAGAGAAATCACACGTCCAAAACCTCCCCACCTTTTCATAATTTTTGCACATTGTGGTAAGGGGGATTTCATACCCCTTTGTTCCCAAAGGTAGGACAAGACTTTTTTTTGTTTGTTTTTTAATTCTTGCTTTGAGAAGTTTTTTTAAAGTTCACAATACTTGTGATAAGTGAGGAGCTCTTGGCTTATCACAGAAACAGTGGGATGTGGGAATCCGTGCCTCAGGGGATCTGAATTACCGTGTGTGGCCACGTGTGTGAGACCATGCCACGGCTCTGCAGCGGAAAGGCATATAGAAGCAGGCTGGGACAGAGATTTGTCACTCAGCAGCGGCTCTCATCTTAGACAAGAAGCTCCATTTTTCTGTGCTTGAAGGGGACCAAAATTAGCCCCTGTGTGGCTCCAAGTATAACATTATGTGCTTAGGCACACAAAACCTGGATATAAAACTTTTTTTTTTCTCTCTTCTCGTGAAGATGGTGACTTTACTAGTGAGTGATGAGAGGTAAACTAGTTTTGGGGCAGACTTTCCTGTGGCCAGAGCTTGGTTCAGTTCTGCAGTTCCCTGAATGTCTTCAGAAGTGAAGGGTGATGAACTGAGGAGGATGGAGAGAAATGGCACTTTGCTCCCTGTGGGTGCCAGCAGTGCTGTGGGAGACTCTTGCCAGGAGTGGTGCCTGGGTGTGAGAGAGGAACACACCAGGGCTAGAAGGAAAGAAAAGGGAAGGTCTCGTGGGAGGGGTTTTCACAGGCCTAGAAACCTGCTACGGGTAAGTGAGGATGGCCACAAGATGGTCTGACTTTCTGTCCCGTCTTTCTTCATCCTGCTCACGTTGAGGACTGATGCCCAGGAGGCCTTGACCTTTGACATCAATGAACAGTCAGTTGTCAGCCTAAGACACTGCTGTTTCCGGCCTCTACTCATGTATGTATTTATTTACAGGGGAAGCAGTCAGAATCCTAGATGGTAAGGGTGGGTTGGAGAAAGAGGTTCCCAGGCTTAGCCTGCAGTATTTGACCTAAGGAGATTGCACCATCTGAGTTTGGAAAGTCTTAGGAGACAAGCTTCTTGGCATTGGGCCTTTAAAGCTTTAAAAATTGTAGGAAATTCCCTGGTAAATCTGACTCCAGCCTTCTCCATCAGTCTTCATGCCCGCCCCCCCTCCCACCCGCCCCCAGCCCCTTCGTTGAGTACAGAAGACACAGGAAGAAAGGACCATCTGGCACAGCATGCCAGCTTTTTATTTGGTTGCTCTCAATCCTACCTTCCTGTTTGGATCACCCCTCCCCTCTGCTCATACTTCAGAAACCAATCAAGGTGTCTCCTGAACTCATTTATTCCCTTTGTTTCCACCGCCTTCTTGGGTAACTTTTTCCATATGCTTATATCCTTGCCTTACAACAGACTTTTTCTTTTTTTTTTTCATTTTTCATCCAAAATGGCCTGATTGGACTCTTAGGAAAAACCATTTACTCAAATATATGACCAAGTGCTTCTAAAAGCCTCAAAAAACTTTTACTTTGGATGACCAAGATATATAAATAAGAGGAAAAAATGCAGTGTTTAAAAATAACTGACTGGTGGGCAATGATGCCGAGTGGTATGAAATTAAAGAACACGTTACTGTTGGCATTGAACACCCACCTCCAAGTGAAATTGTCTAGATTTGGAGCTGTGTGGTCTCTAATTATTATTATTATTATTTTTTGATTTGGCATTTATGTATTACGTTGTCCCAGTTTGGCTTCAGTGCCTTCACCATGCTGTCACTGGTACTCCTTACATTGCCTGTTGTGGACTAGTTTTCTTCAGCTGTTGCTAAAACTTACTAAAATGCCAGATGTCATGTTGGAAACACGAAACCTAAAAGATGGTCGTAAATCACAAAAACAAACCATAAAAAAAAATAATAAAATACGCCGAGTGCTGTGCTCTGGAGCTTCCCAGCTTTAAGTCTCCTTTTGTTCAGGCCCCCCCCCCCAACTCCATGCCCCCCATCCAACCTCCCATCTTTTAGGGTGATGGGCGGGGAGTAGCTCTGAAGTTTCTCACCTAAGACTTGCTTGTTTATTTTGCAGATTCCGAGCAGAGCACCGGTTCAGACTCTGAGGTGCTCACTGAGCGGACTTCCTGCTCCTTTGACACTCACACTGACCTGGGCCCTGGTGCTGCAGGCCCTGTGCCTGCCGCCATGTCTTCCATGGAAGAGATTCAGGTGGAGCTGCAATGTGCTGACCTATGGAAGCGGTTCCATGACATTGGAACTGAGATGATCATCACCAAAGCAGGCAGGTAAGGACACGTTCCTTTGCACGACCAGCTTCCAGGAATGGAGAAAAAAAGTAGGAGCCATTACATTTTTCTTTCCCGTTATTTGTGGTAGGTAGCATTGGTGAAGCCAAAGCAACTTGTACTCACTTTTCTGCAGGTGGACATCTTGGTAAAGTGATCTTGTGTTTACTGTGATTTTGCTCTTTTCCTCCGAGCGCCATTCCAACCTCTGAATCACCCCTATGCTCACAAACATTTTCTGCCTACAAATGTATTTCAGCTCACACCAGAGATCCGTGGTACATAAGGGCCAAACGGTAGATTTCCAAAGCAAGTATTATGTCACCATCCAGTGTTTTCAAGAGAAAAAGTTTGCTCCCCAAACAACAGCTTGCATTTTCTAAGGCATTTAAAACAGCCAGATGTTTTTGTAAGAATTTTTTGGTAAGAACTGGGCTTGGTACACGTCTGGGCCCTGCTTATTGATCCATGTGTTTTATTGTTGGCTTGAAATTATCACAGAACTTTAATGGTGACCCCATGGAAACTTTTGCAAAACTATTTGTGTAGAATGACAGATGTTTTTATACAATTCTTTATTATTTTTTTAATGTTTATTTTTTGAGAGAGAGAGAGAGAGACATGGCATGAGCTGAGGAGGGGCAGAGAGAGAGGGACACAGAATCCAGAACATGCTCTAGGCTCCGAGCCGTGAGCAGAGAGCCCGATGCGGGGCTTGAACTCACGAACCATGAGATTGTGACCTGAGCTGAAGTCAGACACTCAACCAACTGAGCCACCCAGGCGCCCTGAATGATATAAGTTTTTAAAATACAGTTTCTCTTAAAATAAGCACTTTTTATTAAGCTTATTCCTTCATTGGCATCTTTCAGTTTTTCATAGTTAGGTATCTGTTTTGTGCTGGATACTCAACGTATATTATGTTATTTAGACATATTATAATCCCATACATGGATGGGGATTAAAAGGCTTAAAGAAGTTAATTAACTTGACTAAGGTCACATGGGTAGTAAAGGGCAGCTCCAGAATTCCACATAAATCTGTCTGGTTCTAAAAACAATGTTCTTAACTATTTATAATTCTGCACTGTTAAGAAATGGTTGTAATTTTTGCCCCGTGGATTAAAACAAAATGATTTAAATAAAAATAAATTTAGACAAAGTTTTTGAGTATATAGGAATAGTTAATTAAAGTTAAAACAGTTATGCTGCTTTCATATTTTCAAAGCCAGTCTACATAGTCTCACATCCTGGGGACCAAAAAGAGCCACCCAGCTGATCATAAGCTGTCATGCGAACATCGACATTTAAAGTAAAAGAATATTTGAATGCATATAGAGAAACCTTCCAATTCAACAAGACACCACAAAAACATGAGGTCAAACTGAACCTTAAGTCTTGTTCATTTTGTTTCTCCTTTAGAAGCTTCTTCCTTCTTGGGGCACCTGGGTGGCTCAGTCGGTTGAGTGTCCGACTTCAGCTCAGGTCATGATCTCACGGTCTGTGAGTTTGAGCCCCACATCGGGCTCTGTGCTGACAGCTCAGAACCTGGAGCCTGTTTCAGATTCTGTCTCCCCTTCTCTGCCCCGTCCCCGCCATGCTCTGTCTCTGTCTCTCAAAAATGAATAAACGTTAAAAAAAAATTTAAAAAAGAAGCTTCTTCCTTCTCTAAGTTTTAGTATGAACAAAACCATTAAAAAGCACTTTAGGAGAAACACCTTTGAAGGGAAATTATTTTCAATACCGTCTCTTGTCAGTTGGCTTTCAGTCTACTTCTGTTCTACATTTTGAGATGTTATGGCTTAGAAGGAAACAGAGCAATTCAAGGAAAAAGTTTTTATTCTTCTTTTTTAAAAAAAAGTTCGTTTATTTTGAAAGGGAGATAGAGATAGAGAGATACAGAGAGAGAAAATGTGCAAGTGGGGGAGGGGCAGAGAGAGAGAGAGAGAGAGAGAGAGAAAGAATCCCAAGCAGGCTCTGCACTGATGAGGTGCTCAGACTCACAAATTGTGAGATCATGACCTGAGCCGAAATCAAGACCTCAGACCCTTAACCAACTGAACCACCCAGGTGCCCCTTTATTCTTCTTAGTTTTTGGCAAGGGGGTTGGTTTGGATAGAAGGGAAAATATTACATTTTTTGTTTGTTTATAAGATTTTCTAGTTTTATTTGAGGTTTTCACTTACTACTGTTGAGTATGTGTCTTCCAGTCATTTTTGTCTCTGATATCATTCCCTTGTTTTTTGCACTTCAGTGAATTCAGTTTACCCCGACACCTTTTTCACAGCTCTCCTGTGACCTCATTTCATGATTTGTACTGCAGTGTTTTCTTTCCCACATCTCTGCCTTCACAAATTCACTGGATACCTGGATGCACCCAGATATTCCCAGTACATACATATACAGTTTGTTCTTTAGTCATATCCCTTTGTTTAGGTTTAGAAATGTTATTCATTGCTTCTGTAGTGGGTTGCCTCAGCCTTTGCTATTGCTACATGTAACTCTGCTCAAGTAATTCTGGAACAACTCGGAAACAGACTTTCTCTCTAGCTTTCTCTCTGTGAATTTTCTTCACTTTCTCCCCTTTCCTCAAGTCAGTTTCTTCCTTTTCACTCCATTTTCCTTCCTTTGTAGTGTCCCTTTCAATGTTAATCTCAGTTTCCATTTTCTTAGTTACGTTCGTTTTGTATGACTCTCTGTTCTTTTTCATGCTCAGAAGATCTTAGTCACCATCCACTTCTTCTGACACCTTAAACTGTAATCCTGTTGATTCAGAGCTACTGCAGTCTACAGAGCCCTCAATCTTTGAATGTACCAATGGAATCTGTATAATCAGCACCATGGACAGAGGTTCTTGTAGGGATTAATGGGTTTGGAAGACACAAGAATTGGCCTAAACGTACCCATAAAATTAAAACCAAACACATCTCATTTTCTGAACATGAAAGATTAATTTTTCCCTAGGGTGTTATGACTTCACTTGATATTCTGTGCTAAAATACCGGCAAAAGAAAAAGCAACTTTTGGTAAGTTTTTAGGAAGAGAATTCACATGTTGTCATAGAATTTTAAACCAAGAGGATACCTTAGAGACTAGATAGTCCCTTTTCTTTGTTTTATAGGTAATAAGGTTAAATAACTTCTCCAAATTCATTCACTTTAGAACTTGAGTATTTATTGGTAAAGGATGGGTAACTTCTCCACTCAAGGTCATATAAATGTTCCAGACAAAACAGGTATTGAATTTAAGACCATCTAACCCTTTTTCTTGAAGTCATGGAGAAAAACATTCATCTTTTGCAATGTAAGCCTCTCTAGATGACTTAGAGGAACCACATTTTCTTAACTCAGATAACAAGTGAGAGGACTTTTCTTTCCATCCCTGGCAAGGTACTCTCCAACCATTTATAAATATAAGGCAGCCATAAGTCATTGTTATTAAGAAGGGAATTAATGGTTTAGATTGAAATGTATCAGGGCACCCAGGAGGCTCAGTTGGTTGGGTGTCCGACTTCGGTTCAGGTCATGATCTTGCAGTCTCTGGGTTCGAGCCCCACGTCGGACTCTGTGTTGACAGCTCAGAGCCTGAAGCCTGCTTCAGATTCTGTGTCTCCCCCCTTCTCTGCCCCTCCCATGCTCATGCTCTCTCTCTGTCTCTCAATAATAAATAAATGTTAAAAAAATAAATTTAAATGTATAGATCAAGGTTCCCAAATTTTGGAAAAGAATTAATGTGTATCAAAGTGCCTAACCTATAGTGAATCCTGGATTTAGTTATTATGAGAAGTTCACCATTGAATTTAATTAGCTGACTGTAAGACTAAAATATAAGGCTTTCTAATTAAACTTGTGAGCTAGAGGGAGAAAATCTAGGATGATATACCAATAGAAGCTTCTGAAAAGCTATAAAGTAGGAAAGAAAGAATGGCTATACATTATTCTTTGCAAATATTTACAAATTAGCCATCATCCCTATTGAAGGTCTATGGTCCCCCTTGTCCTCAAATATGATTATGATGTCAATGACCTATTACCAGAGAACATTTGCTTTTTGAGTTGCAGTGCAGTGTGTGACTAGCACAGAAGGCTCCTCATGTAAACAACTAGGGCACATATGCAAGATGGCTGTCTGGGGTCAGGGTATGGTCTATGGCTGTGAAATGGAGCAAAGCCAATTAGGCTGTATGTGGATCAAGCCTGTGACCTTGACCTCATTAGCACCGTGCTCTGCCCAGCTAAACTAACTGGCCCCAGATGGTTAAGCTTAGTGCAGCATTTTGTGTACAAGTATCCTAGAGCACATTCAGGCAATGCAAAGTTTTGAACTGAGCACTTTTTATGTCTGACTCCTAAATGAATGACATACAAAAGAGCTTGATGTTTTACTTCTTTCTTATGGTTAAAGAAGAATGGAGAATTTTATTCTAGACCCCTTGAAACTCAATACTCTTCTGGGTTGCTCCCTCTCCTCCTCTTCAATTATGAGAGTAGTTGTAAAGTGCCATATCCTGACCTTGCTTGCTTTGGCAAGTTTAACAAGCCATTGTGGTAGAAACAAGGTATTGCCCAGAGGCCACTAGAATTCATTTGGTATTTGCTCCCTATTCCACAGGGTCCTCCCTCTGACACACATGTTGACAGCCTGAGAACTTGCAGAAATTTTTCTACAGTTTTATGCCTTAAAAAAAACCCCAACTTTGTTGGCCCTTTGTTTGGGGATTGGTAGCCTCTTCTATTTTACTTATTTTCTCAAAAGATTACTTTTAAATAGACTCAGTCAATCAAAAACTATTTCACGATCACCTACAATCAACTGTGATAAGCTACTTGACTAGTAAGAGCGTAAGTTATTCAAGGACATTAAGTGTAAGAGTGTATTTTCAAGGATGTTATAGTCTAATAAGAAATACATGTGTGGATGCACACACATTGTCTATCTATCTATCTATCTATCTATCTATCTATCTATTTATGTATCTTTCTGTCTAATCACTTTAAAGATGAACTAATAATATAAATCAAGGTAGGTATGAGCATTTGGAGTGTATGAATCATCAAATAGTTCAATTTAAGTTAAGAAGACGTGCTATTTCAGCAGTGAATCCTCAGCATATTTTATAGCAATGATTTCCAAAGCGTAAAAAAGCAGCCAACTTTGAGGATTAGAAGAATTGGACTTTGGTGTGCTTAGAGTTCGAAATAAGAAGAGACTGTCTAAGCTTTTATTCCTGCTACTTCTCCCGCTCTGATTGTTGAGCTTACTGTCTATTCCCCTTCATAGGAGGATGTTTCCTGCCATGAGAGTAAAAATCACTGGCCTGGACCCACACCAGCAATACTACATAGCAATGGACATTGTGCCTGTGGACAATAAAAGATACAGGTAATGATGACTCTGGGGTGTGGAACTGTGGACATCACCAGCATCCCAAGACAGTTCTTTAAACTCATTAGATGAAGCATTTTAACAGTGCACTGTACTACGCACTAAACAGGGAACAAAGATGGCAGATATGCCAATTAACCCATAGCAGAGCACCAGGCAGGAAGTAGTCGCTAGTGCTTAGAAATCAGGACTTAGTAACGGGTTAGAGTGGAATCCTCCCTTGTCTCTGGAAAGAGTGAGATTGTATAGTGTCTGCAAGGGTTGCAGAAATCAAATGGATGTTAAGTCTAAAATGAAGTCAGTTAAACATTGAAAGTGATTAACATATTGAATGATTCGGTTTATGAAATGCTAAATGAATTGAGATGATTTATTTTGGAGAGGTGGAGGAGAAGTGGACCAGTGTAGTATATTCAATCATATAGCTGATGGCTTGCCCTGTGGATGAGGGAGGGCAACAAGAGGAGGACTGGGTAAGATTTCAAGAATAAGCTTTAGTTAGTGTGAATTATTGTTTATCAAACTGTGTTGTGAGTGAGTTTGTTAAATAGCTTTCCTTCAGAGTCATTAAAGGCCAATACAATGTCTATGTATCTTGGATGGCTTACATTTATTTATTTATTTATTTATTTATTATGTAGTTCTTATTTAAAACAAGTTGTGGCATAATCAGTCTCTTGAGATTTCAATCAAATCAGTGAATCATGACTCATTTTCAAAATATTTGAGTACTTGGCTTTAACCCCAAGAATTAGGAGGCAAGAGATGAATGAAGGGGGAAGACCAGGACTAGTATGGTAGAGGGAGAGAGCTGGCTACGAGAGAAGCGATCTAGATACAGGACTCAGGACAGGAGATGCTTCTGATCTGTTTCAGAGGATCATGGGAGTTGTGATTTGGACTGAGTGTCTCTGTTTGCTAGGGTCCAGGTCCCGCATGGTCCTTTATAAGTGAACAGCAGGGAAGTATCACATCCACGGAGAACTCTCTTCAGAACTATATATAGGGCAATTGGCAAATTCTGGAAAACTGACCTCCTTTGCTACCAACAACATCTCTTACTTTCAGTGGCTTTGTGGGAAAATAACATGGAGGATGATGACATTCCAAACTGGGTTCATCAAAGAAACCCTAAAACACTAACTGGGAAGACTTGGTGGTGTTTCTGGGAATGGTTGCACTAAGACAGAGACCCTCTATTTTCATAGAAATGCCTCAAAATTCTGATTCCCAGCAAAGAAATGGTTAACAAGTGAGAGGCTTGGAAGGTCTCTGCACATGGCTGTGTTTTATAGGACAATATGGAAGATGTTTTTAATAAGGAACCAAATCCTGAACAAGTGGCCAACGGATTATATGGTTTGCATTTGAAAGGTGAAAGGTTGCAGTAAAATACCTTTTCCATAGCTAGACACGTGGGTTCAGGATGCCTGTGTGCACACAGGGGTGCAAGGCAAAGAGAGGGAGAAGAAAGAAAAAGGACTGTGAGAATGTTTTCCTTGTGAGGGCTGCAGCTTTGATCATTAACCACAACACTTTGCTGCCCTCCCCCACCCCACCTCATTCTCCATTTTCGTCTCTGTCTGATTGTCCCTGCTTATCTGCCCTTCTCTTTTTCTCCTTGTATTCTCTCTTTAATCCCTACTGTTTCCATCTTGTCATCTCTCTGTCTCTCCCCTCTCCTGTCTCTACTGGCGTCCTGGGCTTCTCTTCCCTCTGTATCTGTCTCTGATTTCTCCTCTCTCCCTCTCTGCCTCAGATATGTGTACCACAGCTCCAAGTGGATGGTGGCTGGCAATGCGGACTCCCCTGTGCCCCCAAGAGTTTATATACACCCTGATTCTCTAGCTTCTGGAGACACTTGGATGAGACAGGTGGTCAGTTTCGACAAACTCAAGCTGACCAACAATGAATTGGATGATCAAGGACATGTGAGTCAAAGAATCCCATCCATCTCCCTCTTCCTCCCTTTTGGCTCTAAAGCTGACTAGCCCCAGGCTTTTCCAAATGTGTAAAATAAGAATCTCTATGCCACTTTGAGTCATTTTAAGTGAGTAATCCTAAAAGTTCTTTTTTCCTCCTGCAAAATTTCATTTATTACAAATCTAACATTTAGCAAATGTCTGCTGTGCATCAGGTTGTGTATACCAGACTCCGTTCTCATGCTCCAGGGACCCACAGTCTAATCAAGGGAGAGGTTAAAGACAGAAGCACAGGACATGTTTTAAAATAGTGAAAGAAATCGCACCATTCAGTGGAATAACTCACAGGGCAATAAACTCAGAGAAACAATTAAGGTGACAGTTTGGGTGGATTTGCCAAGTAAAGTATGCATTTTTAAGAGAAGAATAAGTCTTAAGACTTTCCAGGTATAATTAGAGCCCTTGATGCTATTAATTTATCTTTATAACTTTCACTGGATGCCAAGATCCATACTGAGTGCTGCAGGAAGATCAAAGAAGGAAAACCATGGCTCCCATCTTTACGGAAATGACGATATTCTGAGGAATACCATTCACTCTCACAGGACATAAGGAATGTCCATAAATTTAGTAACAAGGTACAAATAATAGCTGATAGAATTTAAAGACAGCACGAGCCCATGATGAACATTTGAAGCAGGAAGGAGCAGCTGTCACATAGCAGAGGGTCTGAGATCTTTTAGCAGAGTGTTCTGGGATTGGGACAGTTGTTCAGTATGTCTGGTTAAAGCAAGCGTACTACATCACCACCTGTGACTGGGGTACTCTGCTGTATGGTTCCGTGTAGTGCTATCCAATCACTTAGTCCTTCCTGCCGCGGGCAAAAACACTGACTTCCGGTTTCCTGTACATCCCGGTCCCAGTCTCTGTTCTTCCTGTGATGCTTCTGTCCTGCGATTGTATTTGCCTGCGAGTTCAAAACGCTCTTTGAGTCTAGCATAATGCTGCCCCTTCTCATTTCAGATCATTCTGCACTCTATGCACAAATACCAGCCTCGAGTTCACGTGATCCGCAAGGATTTCAGCAGTGACCTGTCGCCCACCAAACCTGTCCCTGTTGGGGATGGGGTGAAAACATTCAACTTTCCTGAGACCGTGTTCACCACAGTCACAGCCTACCAGAACCAGCAGGTAAGAGGCTGCCTTTGAGAGTCTCTTGCTGCATCAGCTTTTAAAGGAGCTTATTCATGCTCTTGGTAAGAAATAGTCCTTCTACGTGATACTGAAGAGCTGGAATGAGCGATGCCAGGCTTGCTCTGCAAACACCATGTTGGTGATGACAAGCCGTGATGCCTGGTAGCAGCTGGTATAGTCTAGATTTAGATCAAAGACAAAATCTTTGACCAGGAGGACTGAATCTTCTCAGTCATTTTCAACCTGTACTTGGACCTGTGTTCATGATCTCCCCTGCATTCTGGCAAATGTTCTTCATCATTTGCAAGTACCAGGGTTTGATTCATTCCTTCCCTCTTCTCTGCAACTTTCTGTGTATCCCTGCATCGGCTACATCAAAGTCATCAAGCCTCTCCAGCTCCACTGAAGACCCAACTGCTTTCATTTACACTATCAGACTAAATTTACCTCTGTGTGATCACCAGCCACACCCTAACATCTGTGTTTTGATGTCAGCAATATGTTCCTTCATTCCATAAATATTCTAGAACTTACAATATTGCACGTTTAGTAGGGAGATCGAGCAGGTGAAGACTTATTTCTCCATGAGGAAAGAAGAGTTTGAGTTGAGTGAAAGACACATAAATACACAAGGATAAAACAGTGGACTAATTGAATGACAGAGACGTGGAGAGGGTGCTTTTGGGTTTGGGGAATGAGGGATGTTTTCCCGGAGGAGTCGATGCTTTCTCTGATGTTGAGACGTGCATAAAAATTGGCCAGACTAATGGGGGAAGTATGTGGGGACGGGGCATAGGGAGAGGGGGAGAGACGGTGAGTCTGGAATCGTTGTTGGCATTCTAGACAATGTTCTTGTTTTGAGGAGGGTGGCTAGATGGATCTACAAGTGATCTCACTTTATGCAATTCCCGACAGTTGCATGTGAATTTTGTTTTTGTAAATTAGAGTGTATTTCATCTTTTGACAATTCATCTCATCAATAGGATCCTGCAGTGACTCCCTTTCTGAAAATAAGAGTTTTCGCTTGTTTATTTTAATATGCCTGCATACTTTTATTTTGGGCCTGCTTAGAGCAAAATAAACTTTCTACCACAACACTCAATACCTTTCGTACTTGGATACTATGCTTAGTGCTCTAAGAAAGAAATAGAGGAAAAATAATCATTTACTAAATATTATTGAGTGCTTACTGTGTGCCAGGCAAGTGAAAATGATATAATCTTTGGTTCATAGAGAAAGAATGTTTTAATCTTTCATAGCACATTTGGATAAGACTTTTTAGATGTTCTTTGCCTCCAGAGGCATGTGATATACAACAACCCCTTAGTCTGGTAGACAAGTACTGTATGCTTGCTGGGCTTTCTCAGCAGCTGTAAAGCATTCCCAACTTCAGATTTTCCTGGTGGATGCCACATTTGATCTAAAGTAGAGGAAGAGTTTTAGTTTGCTTTGGGTGCTACTTAAAAACTATTGAACCCTCTCAGACTCCTTAGATAGGTCATCATGGGTCCTTACAGGAAACTTTAATAATCAGAAAATTTTTTGCAAACTCTGAAACAAGATAGAGCATCAATATAGACATGCCCTTTGTAGCGACGGGGACCTTGGGATTAACTGTGGTTCAGGAGAGGGGGAGCACGAGTCTAAGTTCTTTGAGTCACTGATTGGACTTTTTTCCAAAACACTCACCCACCATTTTAATCATTAGTTTCTCATGAAGGCAGAGATTGTGGTAACAAATACTACAACTTCAGAATTTAGTGTGTGCAGCAAACTAGGACACTGGCGAATGAACATTCTACTGCCTCGCTGAGATCGGTTGTAGAGGCTAATAGGGTCAGTACTGTGACCCAAGCTGAAATTAGAAAGCCACAACTCACTGTGACAATAAAAGAAGAGCTAACAGGGAAACCTGAAATCCCTTACACTTTTCTACCTTCTCTCATAGACAGCGTTCCCGTGTCTGAGTACATTCTACTCGTATAAATATTGTCTTTTTCTGGACCGGGTGGAGGGGGCAGTGGTGGTTTGCTGGGGGCAGGACGCCATGATTAACTTCATGGCATTCGGTGGCAGACATACCTGGCTTGATTTCTGACCTTTCCACTGACAAACTGTATGACCTTGAACAAGGTTCTTAACCCCTTTCACCCGTGTTTCCTGGTCTGAAAATGTCCTGGCCTCATCGAGTTAGTGACGAGGACTCGATGAGGGAACACGCGTCAAGTCGCTGACGCAAACCTGGCTTCTGATTCATAGCAGTCATCCTGAATTGGTAAACAGCTGGGTCTGCACAGGCATGAAGGGGAGTGGCGAGTAGAGGCAATTTTATAGAATAGATTGCTCGTTAAGGAGAAAGTGGATCGTTGGGAGTTGGAGGACTTGCATTGGCTCTTGAAGGGATTATAACCAATAGGCAACTACTTTGATCTTTCTGTTCTCAAGTCACGTTGGTGAATTCATGATGTGCTGACATTCAAAATAGATGAGTCACACATACTCAATTCTGTGCAGTTTGAAATCAAGATAACAGCTTTTGCCTGTTTAACAAGTCTCATATCAACAGGCACGATTATTTAACATTCCCTTTGGCTGTGTAGATATGATTTCATATAACACAGTGTCTCCTAATAAAGCAAACTAACCTCAGGTCTCTCCCCCAGGCATCTTGGGGTCTGCATCCTGTTACCTAGCAATAATTTTCAGACTTGTCATGAAGATGCCGGGTAGTATAAACTATTCTCTTTTGTGAGCTATATCACCTACTACTGTTTTTATCTCCCTCAACTTTCTTGAATGGGAACGATTAATATTTTATGGCAAAAGTATTTACCTCATGTATTTCTTTTTAAGGGAATGGTTAGGAGGCCTGTGAGAGAGGAAAGAGGAAAAGTCTGTGGGCAGGGGGTGGGTGGGGGGTCCTCACTGTTCTCAGGAACTCAATGAAGGAAGGACAATGGAAGGAATGGAATTGAAGTGAAATGTTATTCAGTCAGTCAGATTCAGGCAGTGTCCTTTCCTGGATAGGGAAGGACAGCAGTGGGCTAGGCATTTAGAGACTTGGGTTTTTGTCCTAAGTGTCCCACTAGCTACTTGTGTCACTCTGAGCAAGGTATTCTCTTTCTGGGCTTCGATTTCTTCTTCAGGAAAACGAGCAATTGACCTGTGTTTTCTAAGTTCTCTGTTAGCTCTGAAATCGTAATTTCTTCCTCTTTTTTTCCTGCATGATTTTTAATGAGGGTTGGAAACAATTTCTTGTTTTCAAGCAGAGGCAGTCAACACACACAAGTATTAAAAATTATTAGAATGTTCATGTCTGTCAACTATTTAGTAACCTCCACAACGGTCTAGACCAACAGAGTTGTAGCAAGTCCACATTTGAGAGGCGGGAACTTGGTGTTTTGTTGCTGGTCAGCAAAATATTCCAAGCGATACTGTTCATTGTCACTCCTCCTAGCCCTCTCCTCTGTTAAGGTCTATCTCCTCTTGGCTTCTATCTCGTCAGCCAGACCAGCTGGACACCTGACTCTCCACACATCCGATCTGCCATTACACTGTGTTGCTTCTACTCGTGGAGTATCTTCTACTTTCTACTCTCATTGCTTGTGCCCTCGTTCTGGACCTGCCCTCCCTCCAGCTTAGGCTGTGGTGACAGCTTCCAGCTGAGTCACCTGGACTGCACGCTTAATGTCTCATGAGCCATCACGTATATTCGCTGAGGGATGGATCTTCCTAGAGCACAGCTCTGATTGCATCCTTTCTCTGTCACGAATTGTCTATGACTCCCCAGTGCCTAAGGGAGTAAAGCCCGAGATCCCAAGTCTTCCTATTAAGGTCCTCTGCAGCTAGTTACCAGCTACATTTCTAGGCTCACTTTCCGCTCGTCTTCGTCATGCATCCACAAGAGTTCAGCGGTCTGGTTTGAGTTTTACCATGGTTTGCGCTTTGTAGCCGCCCTGCTTTTGCTCGTGCTGTTGTCTTTCCAGGAATGACCTCTCCGTTCCTCTTTATCTGTCTAGATTCCTTCCACTCTTCAAGTTCGGTACAGATACAAACCCTCCTAACATTCCCTCCTACAACATCTCTTACATTTTTCAGCTGCAGGTGAGCTCTCCTTCATCGAACTGTTAGTGTGCTGTCCCTCTCTCATGACCCCATCACCAGGTCAGGGGTGAAAAGACTCAGGTTCTAGACCCAGCTCTGTAGCTGAAGGATTGTACTGCCTGTGACAAATCACTCCACCTCAGAATTCTCGTTTGGGAGTTGATGGTTTGCTCTGAATCAGTGCTTCTCAGCCACCAGTCTATGGAGAAATTTTTTATAATCCATTGCAAGATGTAACAATAAAGACAGTATAGGGCCGTTTTATACCTGTATGCATTCATTTAAATAGACCGTATGTTAATTTGTCCTTTTCACTTTGATACTAAAATGTCATTTATTTTATAAAATAATGATGGCAGGAGGTAGTAGATAGATGTAACTCTTTTCGTTTGGTAGAATAAAGAAATGGAATATCAATGTTGATCCCTCAAATGTTTGGGGGGGGGTATTAAAATTGGCCTGAAGCCCAGAAACCACTAATTAAGAAGAAGGACACTTCCATCTCCATAATGCTAAGGTATCTGTGTCTATCTCATAGTGCACAGCACTGAATATGTGCCTGGAAAAGGACTGCATGAATAATTAGCCAACACACCTTCACTACCAGTTTCCTTACAAATCTGTGGTTCGCTTCTTTGGATGTAAGTAGTAGTGAAATGTGAAGAAAGAGTTTCTATTTTCATAAAATATTTTATGCTTTTCTTTCCCCCTTCCCATTCCTTCCTCCCACCCTTGCTGACTCCCAGGGCTGCTAGCATACTGAAGTTATTATTACTATTATTTGCTCTTGGAGTGCCAACTTGGCAGGCCTAAGGCAGAGAGGAGGGTACGCCATGCCCAGAATCTCATCGTGGAGAATAAAGTGGTAGAGGTGGGAATAAAGGCAACTCTACGCTTTATGCTTTTTCTTGGAAGAAGCTGACGCCAGCATGTCCTCATGGAATTAGCAGGAAATTTCCATTGCAGAGTCTTTGTCTTCTCTAAGGGGAAAAGACTTCTGAACCTTGATTTTTTTTTTCCCCCAAACAGGAAACTAGATTTCAAAAAGACACAGCCCTGTTCTCCTCAGGTAACACAGTCTTATTTCTTGATGAGAATTGGCTACACGAACCAGATCGGAAGTCTGAAACCACAGCCAGGTCTGTGTAAGCAAATCCAATAGGAGTTCTGAGCCGCTCATTATGTACTGAACTATCGAGCCAGTTGTGTTCTCACGTTCCAATCGAGTCAGTGCAGAGGATTTTTTATTTTTTATTTTTATATGGGCTAAGTTTTTTTTTTCTTCCCTGATGAACACCCTTCAAGCAATATAGTAAAAAAAAAAAAATAATAAGAATAACTAAGAGAGTGTTCATAAGGGAAGGCCTTTTAAGCCTTGGTATTGTAAAATCATACTCAGGATATCGAAGTTTCCTTTTCTTTGTGGGTTGTGCTATTTATGTCTACACTGTGTACCGTGAGGCGTCCCTCATTTAGTAATTGCCTTGGTGAAAGGTCAGTGAAAATGATTCAAATCAATGGTGGCAGGCCAGCAGCCACCTCTTCGTGTGCTACAGCCCCCAGTGACACAGACTCTACCAATCGGTAGAAGGTCGTGGAAATCAAATCAGTGAGGAAAAACGCTTCCCCAACCTCTGGACTTTCCATGCCTCCTCGTTATCATTGGACCAAGTTTGAACATGACCGCTGTAGAATAGCTTTGGATATACGGAGAGTTACTAATCGACCTCTCGTTCTGCCTGGTGGGACATTGAAGACTCTCGTCTGCAGTGCTGCAGTGAAAGCAGATATGATCGAGGGAGTTGTTTGGTCTGTGTTCTCTAGGGCCGGTTACCGCTCTGGCGCTGGTGATTCCTGTTTTCCACATTATTCATTCATGCACTCACGCACTCATTCATTCGTTGAACACAAATAGCGTGTCATGTTCGGTTCTTGATAAAATGGTATATGAAATGGATGCGGTTCCTACCTGAAAGCACCCTGTTTGGAGGGATGATCAAGGAACATCTCCTCTCAGGAGATAACATTTGGACTGAGACTCATGACTAGGCAGCAGCTGTGTAAAGAGTAAAGAACATTTTCGTCTGGGGGTTGAGTGAGCGTGAGGGGTCTGAGCAGGGAAGGGCCTTGGCACTTTCCAGCACTCAGAGCAGCTTGAGCTTGGCGGGAGCCTGTGGCCCAGGCGTAGAGGAGTGTGGGTGGGGATGGAGAGGTAGGCAGGGGCCACGCTGGGCCCACAAGTCCAGCCAAGGAGTTTGGATTCGGTTCTGAGTAGGGTGGTAACCACTGAAGAGAATGACACGATGTATGTACATGTTCACAAAGACCACTTTGGTGGCTGTGTAGAGAAGAGAGATCAGTTTAAAGGTTATGTAGAGTAGTTTAGTGAAAAGATGGCGGTGTATTGGTGGAAGGTGGGGAGGTGGAGACTGACAGCCATATTTGGGTCTAATTGATAAACAGAACTATGGAGTAGAGTTGAAAATTAACTATTCCAGTGAGCCTTCCGCACTATCCCAGATGGCCACATGTGTGGCGTGTGCGCAGAGGCGGCAGGGGTCGTGAGTCCTCAAGTGGTGACTTGTGGGTCCCTGTGCTGTGGTCCTCACTGGCCTCTGCTGGTGGCTGTCATTATCTGCTCTCGACCTTGGGTCCTTTGTGTGGACATGCTCTACTGATAGAAGACTGCTCAGCTTGTGCTTTTGTGTTTTTGCCTCAGTTGGACCTCCTGGGCCTCCCTGGCTGGCCCCGCCTCCCCGCAGGGCTCGTCTAGGTCCTCTGTTTGGCTCCTGCCTAGGCTGTAGCACCTTGGGGTTAGGGCCACCCTGCCTTCCCTGGCATGGCAGGTGAGGACCTCTGAGTCCCTGACCCCCCACGGAAGGGCTATAGGAGGCCTGAAGATGCTAGCTTGGGCCTCTCTTCCTGACTCATCAGACCAGGCGGCATTTTCACTTCGATGCGGCCAGCCCTATGTATGTATGGAGGTGGCCCTGCCAGGCTTCCTCTTTTTCCCTACTCCACTGGGGTGCGAGGGGAAGACCTTTTACTTCTCTTTCCACTTGATACGAATTCGTCTTGTGTCACATCCTTGTCTTCCGCAGGACAGTAGGCTTTATGGCCCAGCTGTCATTCGCATCACTTCCTATGCTATATGAGATATTCACAAGATCTGAGGCTACCAGGCTGGCTCTCCATATGGGAACTGTGGGCCTATGGATTTATTGAGGTTGAGAATACATTGGTTTGTTCCTCCAAATTATTGTCCTTGTTACACTTGGTATTGGTAGGCACAGCCAAAGTTGTCAGCACCAGCATTAACTGGGGTCGTAGTTTGGCTTATATTGTTAAATTGCTCTCTTCTGCCTGTAGGGTATGTAAATGCCTAAGCAGGGCAATGAGGGCTTTCTGTGATAGGGCCTGAGGGCAGCCTCTAGCTGTCTCTCACTGCCCCTCTTCTCCTACCCCATGCCCTGGCCAAATTGGACTTCTCAGTGTTTTTCCAGTATGCTTCATTCATTCATGCTTCTATACCTCGGTGCACTGGCTTATGTAGGACATTTCTTAGTAAATGCTTCCCTTGTTCCTTTCTCCCCTTTTTGCATGTTTCATGAAAATCCTACACATCCTTCAAGGCCTGGCTCATGTGCTATATCTGAGAGATAGCCTCAGAGACCTTCAACTTGGACCCATTGCTACTTCCTCTTATGTTCTTACGGCACTTTGCCTTTGTTGTGAACCTTATCAATTTCTGTTTTGTGTTGGTGTGTATATCTGCTTTTTACTTCTAGATTAGAAGCTTCTGTCTGGGGGGGGAAGGCCAGACAATACATAGCCAAATGCGGACTAGATATCACTATCACCTATGCATCCTGTCACCTTGCTTTGCACACAAAGGCACTTGATAATCAACAAATAATGAGTATACACTACATAAAGCTCTGTAAATCTCACATTAAAAGCTTTGAAACAAGTATAGAGGTGCTGTTTTTCCTAACATTTGGTGGCATTTTTCTATTAAATCGCCATGCAGACCTCTTGGCCTGAGATAGAATGAGCTGTGGCAAACAGGTTTTCAACCTTTTCTCCCAGGCCCATGAAATAGAATGTCATTTTATTTACAGGGGCCTGTGGAGGCCCCCCAAACATGGCAGCACAATCATATATCAGGAACCCCTATCATAAATGAGCCGGACAGGATAAGCCAACTTGAAAGAGAAAATAAAATATTATAACCCCAACTTGAAAAGAAAATATGGTGTGTGGTTTATTGCTGCGGATTATGGAGGAGGAAAGAACGGATTTTAAGTCAAAAACAGAAAAGCAGTGACAGTCTTTAAACGCAATACAATATTCACAGGGCAGACACTAGACTTTAGAAAGCCAAAGGCTTCAGGCTCCTGCTCTGGTCTATAAAATAGATGTAAAATTGCTTTTGCTACATTATTAGTGCTACATTATTAGTGTGCCATTCTAGAGGCAAGGACTGTTTTAGGGGAAAAAAATTAACTTTGATACTTTCAAGTCAGAGTCTGTTGGTTGGAATCTCACGTTGCATTTTAAAGACCTTTAAAGACTGCGGCTTTGGGAAATTCCACTCTGACAAAGTGAGCCAAAGAGGGACTTGGAAAGACTTGCTCCATAAGAAATAACTGTAGCCATCCTAGTTGATAAGGTCTGCAAAGAGCAGAAATGGGAAGGTGGTCTTAAATAATGAGATTCCCTCTGTGTAGAATTACCTTCCGTTGAGAGTGCCTCTCCTCCTTTCCTGAGCTCCCTCGCCCCCACCCCTAAGTCTCTGTTGCTTGAAGGTAGTGAGTCATTCACATCTGGTTTAGACACAAAGATCTCGAAAGGGCCTCCCATGACCAAGGCTGAGAGCGGAAACGAAAGAGCACATGTGGAATTTGTTGGTCAGGCTTGGTCTAGTCTGGAGGCATGAGGGTGATGTGTCCAAACCTCGCCGAGTTCGAGGGGACTGAGGTCAGATGCAGTAGGCAGGGACTTCTGCACTGAAGTGGAGTTGGAGCCAGATGCTCCAGAGGACCTGCCCAACCTGGGCCACACAGTGGTTTGTGTCTTCTGATTTGCTTGTGAGCCTTGGAGACTGGAAGAAATGCACTGTAGCCAGCTCCCTTGAGTCCCCCATTTGCAGATTTTGCCTTGCGTGCAACCTTGATGAAAGTCTAGCTGCTTTTTGTGTCTTTTACAAGACCACTTTAGGTCATTAAATGAATGATCTCTAGGGACAGGGAAGGGGCAACTTAAGTGAGATGGGATGTGCAATTATTTGGGTCTTTCAGGCTGAGGCAGTTGTCTGGTGCCCTCATTTCACTGGATTGGATTGACTGAATCCATTCATTCATTATTTACTCGCTCAGCAAACACTTTTCAGGTGCTCCCTGTGTGTCATGTTCCATGGACTTGACCATCGCCCAGTTTTCCATTTCCATGCCTTTGTTTGTCTGGGCAAATGATTTAGCCTCTTTTTTGGGGGGGGGGCAGGAAAGGTGAGCAGAGGAGTTTACAGTCACATACTGGGAAAACCTGGGTTTTTTAGGGAGAAGTGTGTCAGCTGGGTCAGACATCTGTGTGCCAGGCCCGAGTCCTATCTCCATTTCAATTTAAATCTCAAACTTAATGGAAACTAAATAAAAACAACAGCCATTACTAACAGAGTGATTTTTGTTATTTTTCTAGGAGCAACCGAAAAAGAAATCCGTTAATACAAACACAACTTATGTTTTTTGCTTGTTTCCAGATCACCAGATTAAAAATCGATCGAAACCCTTTTGCTAAAGGATTCAGAGATTCTGGAAGAAACAGGTAAGAATAATTGATTGAGAAAGAGACTCACCGACATTTCTCTTCTATGTGACATTTTCCCCCCGGCTCCCCATGCGTGGCTTTTGGCTCCTACTTGTCGGAGACTGCTTGTGCGCTAGCCACTCTGCTGACTCAGGCAAAGAGAAATGGACAGCTGATCCGAGGATCAAAGAGCTGTCCCCCAAAAGTTGAATTTTCCAACTTTCTGTTAACACACTGTACATCAATACTTGGTAATCCAGTCACTTAAAACAAATTTTATGGTGCTTTATTATCCTCAGAAGATTTTGCCACTTTTTCTGATAAGTGCATGGGTGGCTACAGCACTTACACTGACATCTCATTTATTTTGCGTTATCAGGAAACAAGGAATTGTGGACAAATAAAAATTACCAGAAAATTATTACCTTTTAAAAATTTTTTTTAAGTTTATTTTGGGAGAGAGACAGAGAAAGAGAGCATGAGCAGGGGAGGGGCAGAGAGAGCGAGAGAGAGAGAGAATCCCCAAGCAATCTCTGCACCGTCAGCGTGGAGCCCAACGCGGGGCTCGAACTCACAAACCATGAGATCGTGACCTGAGCTGAAATCGAGCGTCAAATGTTTAACCAACTGAGCCACCCAGGCACCCAGGAAATTATTACCTTTAAGAGCTAAAACATTGGTAAGAAATTAGCCATTTTTCTCCTAAGACATGTTCCCAAAATATATTAGATGTTGCCTACCTTGATAAAGACAGTTTCTAAAACCCAACCTTTCCTGATGGCCCAGCATCATTAGGATTAGGTTGTCATATAGGGAAATTCTGAGGAACAGCTGACGTTTGAGGGACTGTTTGCTCTTATTGTAAGTGGACTTAGCGACATGGCATTTTTCTGGTTAATTCTGCTTCTGTCTAAATCCTTTCTTTCTCACCCTTCCTCTGTAAAATTAAAATCTGTTATCCAGAGAGCTAGGTGAGAACTGAAATGGTTAGGAAACACAGATCTACCTAAAGTTATGCAGTCAGAAAAATTCACTTTATATAAACTGTACTGAAACCACAAATGTGACACGCATGTTTTATGAAGTGTGCAGGTTAAGGGGTGCCTGGGTGGCTCAGTCGGTTAAGCATCCAACTTCGGCTCAGGTCAGGATCTTACGGTTTGTGAGTTTGAGCCCTGTGTTCAGCTCTGTGCTGACAGCTCGGAGCCTGGAGCTGCTTCTGATTCTGTGTCTCCCTCTCTCTCTGCCCCTTCCCTGCTCCCTCTCTGTGTCTGTCAAAAATAATAAACATTAAAAAAAAATTTAAAGTGTGCAGGCTTTGCAGTAACTATTTACATTAGTGTTCAGACATTTTCCTCATCCAGGGGGCATTTCTTTACATCGAAATGACACAGATTGTCAAGAGTTATCTGTGCTATTTTCCCTGCAAGAGTTTTCAGAGAAACTGTTTAGTATTATATTTAGAATCACTTCATGAACTTTATAGCACATTCTGTTAGAACCCAGATGTATGCTAAAAGTCATCTGTAGTGATCATTTCCTTCACAAAATGATTAATGGAAGCACTTCTTTTTTTAAAACATTATTTGCTTTTTTGAATTCTAGGATAATTAACGTACAATGTTACCTTAGTTTCAGGTATAGAGATTCAGCAATTCTATATATTACTCAGTGCTCATTGTGATAAGTATATTCTTCATCCCCTATGGAAGAACTTCTTTATGAAACTCTTTTTTTGTATACTTAAAATCCATTTAGATTTCTAGAAATTTTTATTTACCTCAGAATTTCTTGAGGTTACACCTATTGATTAAGGTAGAATTCAGTTGAACTTCTAGTTTGAAGATGACAAAAATTGAGTGATGTGTTCTAGATCAAGCAACTGGTTAGTGGTGTGGCCACACTAGAACTCAGGCATAAGGACTCCAGGCCAAATACTTTCCCTTTCAGGAAAGACCTTTGTCCTCAAAATGTAGCCAGTGAGGAATGGGTACTCTCTCTGCCGGTTAGTTTATATCCCATGTTCAGGTTACAGAACTTGCCTGTGAGCTGTTTCCCGTTGCTTCCTTTTCAGGGCTCTGCATTCTAGACTTACTGAGGACCTTGCTAGTGATGATGTTCTCAGAATAGAATTTGGCCTTTGATAAAGAAGTCTTTAGGGTATTTAAGATCTTTAGCTTAAGAGCCCGTGGCTGGATTTTGGGGGTTCTGTGAGTTCCCAGATACTATAAGGAAAATCGTGTGTGGATGAACAGGTATGCATTTTTCTTAGGAGAGGTCTCTAGCTTTCTCCAGATTTTTGGAAGGTTCTGTCACCAAAAGTTAAGAATTTCTGCCCTAGACACAGCTGGGGGTCAACCCTAATGACTTTCGTTATTCAACCACTTTCTCTTTCTTTCCTTCTGTATCTCCAGTGGCATTTAATTATTTGTTTATTTTCTTCTTGGCACTCCAAAGGTTGTTTTGATTTCTTCTTTGCCTTTTACTCCCATTGGAGTCCTTGTTTTTCTGAGGCCCGACCTAGGACAGAAAATTGGGATAGGTTGTATTGACCAGTGTTGCAGCTATGTTCTAGGAATTGAAGCCACACTTCAGTCTTGGGAATAAGTCTACGTGTCTTGAAGCATTTGCCATGGTTAGGAAGTTGTGATGACATCTTGGTTCAGGTCCTGAGATTCTCCTATCCCCTCACTGGGCTAGAAGGGAGTTAGACACATCATTTGGTCCTGGCCTGGGTCTGCTTTAGGGCTGGTGAATGTCTTACTGTTCAGACAGACAGTTATTTGTCTTGCCTAGTGGGCTACTCTTCTTTGTAAGGACTCCAGGAGGGCAGAACTATGGATCCTCATTAGGCCATTTCAGTGGCTTATTTATATATAATTTTTCTGGTAGCGTGGTGATTCTTCGTTCTGTCCCATTAAAACCTGCAGGCTATTTTAAGTAATGTTAATAGTTATAGAAATTATCTCAGATCGAACACTTACTGTGTCCCAGATCTTTTACTTACATGTTTTCTAATCTTTAAAATGACCTATATTTTGTGTTTATTGTGGGAACCTGAGGCTCAGGGAGCTAGTGTCACACAGGAAAGCTGGAGCACTAACTCCCAGGTCCACCTGTGCACTCTGTGCTCTATCATGCTAAGAGTTTAAACTTGACTTATGTTATCTTCGACAGATTTAGAGACTAGAACTCTTCCTCTAATGGCCAATAATGTGTGTTCTCTGTCTTTGTAGACATCCCCGTGGCTTTGTCATTTGCTTGCTGTGCCCCCTGTAAATAAGGAATTCCCTAGTAGAGGACAGGAAGTCAGGTTGATCTTCCCTAGCAAGTGAAACCATGACATGATGACCCTGAAGTCCCCTGTCTCACAATAGGGCAAAGATGAATCATTAGATATAGAAGCCATTTTTATCCTCCGGTGCTCTGGGAAGCTAGATTAAAATTGACCTCTGGGGGCTAGTACAGTGGCCCTTGTATTTTCTCTTTTAAAAAGGTCAAAATTACCTGATAATCAGGCTTGAAATCTCACTACCTGCCTGCAGGATCTGATAAGGACAAGAATTATTAATGTCAAGTTGCAGATGAGAAAGACTGATGAGGATAGAGGGGATTATTTGTAAATCCTCTGGGATCTGGGGGCTCTGTGCCAACACCAGAATCCAGTTCATCACCTTCCAGCCAGTGCCTCACCTACTGCCCTGCTTGTGCTAACAGAGTTCTTATAAATCTATGATCTTCCTCATGCCTTTTAGACATCAAATGACTCATACAGAGGAGCATGGTTTGATGAGTTGCATATAAACGTACCCAAAACATACGGATTACATTTCCTTTAAAAACACATGGGCTTAAAAATTAAGGGGGGAAAGTGCTTGGCCAATGTTTTTTGGTTTTGCAGAACACAAAACATTTGTGGAATACTTTACAGTTACAGAATTTGCCAAACCTCAAACCAAAACACGTTTATGTTTGTCGATCTCAATCTATCCCAGCGCGATCCAAAGGCTCAGGAAGGGAGGGGTGTAGAGGGCAGATGGGGAAGACACAGCCACACGCTGCCCTCTCTTCAAATGCCTCTCCAGACTCTCTCCCACCCTGCCAGCCTCTCTCTGCAGCATCCTCTGAGTGTGGCCAGGCGACCGCAGTGTCCTGAACACAGAGAAGAACTGAGGAGGCTCCGGTGAGGACACTTATTTCCATTACTGATATATAGTTTTTAAATGTTTATTTATTTTGAGAGAGAGAAAGAGAGAGAACCTGAGCTGGGTAGGGGCAGAGAGAGAGAGAGAGAGAGAGAATCCCAAGCAGGCTCCGTGCTGTCAGTGCAGAGCCTGACATGGGGCTTGAATCCACAAACCATGAGATCATGACCTGGGCTGAGATCAAGGGTCGGATGCTTAACCAACTGAGCCATCCAGGCGCCCCACCTCATATTTTAATATAAAGAGAAATCCATGGAGAGTACTCCTGACTCCCAGCCCTATCACTCTCTCCTTCCCCTCACTGGGCACCGCAGTGCCCCACCTGATTGCTGAGCCTGGGAGAGGGAACTCTTCAGGACCTGGTTCCCTAGAGCAAGTGTACATTCTGGGCTCTTGCCTTTGATGGTAAGTCCAGAAGAGGCAGCCTGCCATTCTGGGGAGTGGTCCCTCTTCAGGGCAGTTCTAGCCCGCTCGTTCAGCCTCCACACCTACACCTTAGTATCCAGACACTTTTGTCAGTAATAAAGCTGGTATTTCAGTCTCCATTGCTTCAGGCTCCCAGGACTTTCTTGGACTTTATTCTGAGTTCAAATGAGGACAAGAGGTGACATTAATTGGGCCTTTCAGAACCCCACCAGAAGCCCCAGTGAGCCAGGATGTCATCCCTGTGGTGTCACCATCACCAGAGCCTGTCACAGTCCTCTCTGCTTCCTTAGGAAGTGCCATTCACATGCTTCTGTGTGACAAGGTCACCACTCCTCAAGCTGTACTTATGGAGCTGCTACTTTGCATTGCCATGTGATTGTGCCCCTGATTAGAAGTCCCCACCAGAAGTGTGTGTGTGTGTGTGTGTGTGTGTGTGTGTTCATGTTGAGAAGAGTGGTAGACAGGTGGTCCTTTGGATGGAGACACTCAGAGATTTTGCTTCCAGGCATTGTCTCTGCAATGGGAGGGCAATTGTGTTTACTTCTAAATTGTTCCTCCTAGATTTCTCAGAAATTATGTGGCCCAAATCTGGCTTTAGGGAGGTTGGAGGAGATCCATGTATATTTGCTTTTAATCAGGCCTAGTCCCAGGCACGATATCCAGAGTTAGCTCTGGGAGATTTCTCCTTCCAGGAGGAGATAGTAACACCTTCCTGTTCCTAGGGAAAACAGATCCCCTCAGCTTGATTAGTTTATGTCTTGTGGTCTGTGTTCCTGGGCTCTGCCCAGTGTTAGAATGTGAGTTCCATGGGGCGCCTGGATGGCTCAGTAGGTTAAGTGTCCAACTTTGGCCTATGTTATGATCTCACAGTTTGTGGGTTCGAGCCCCGTGTCAGGCTTTGTGCTGACAGCTCAGAGCCTGGAGCCTGCTTCAGATTCTGTGTCTCTCCCTCTCTCTCTGCCCCTCCACTGGTTGTGGTCTCTCTCTCTCTCTCTCTCTCTCTCTCAAAAATAAATAAACAGTAAAAAAATTAAAAGAAAAAGAGTGTGAGTTCCTTGAAGACTGTACCTATGTCAAGTAGTCTTAAGCTATTTCCTACAGCATCAGGTACACAGAGTAAAATGATAATTGCTCATTTACTTACAAAACAGCAAAAAGATTTGATGAGTGGCAGAGAAATTAAAAACCAGGAACTCTGGAGTGAGAAAACCTTACCCCAACCAAGGGTGAATCAAATGCAACAATAGTGGAGAACTAGTTTTGGACACGAACTAAGAAGGGAAGGAAGAGTGAATCTATAAATAGGCTTAGTCTCAAGACTGGGGGCAATGTTGTTTCAAATCTGAGATCAGGTCCATCTGAGATGGACTGATGCTGTGGACACTGATTTAGCCTCATCCTAGATTAGACACACACACCCTTCAGGCCGTCAGAGCTGGCTCCGAACAGTGGGAACATGCTTTTTGCTAGTTTCAGAGTCTGTGAGTGCAGGAAAGAAGGAGTCCCAGAGACTGAGTCCAGGCAGAGTGAAGTTTAGTTGAGAAAGGTTGCTCAGTAGCGAATGGAGAGGTAACATTACATCTTTATGGTTGGGCACTCCAGTGGACAGTGTATTCCAAAGAGAAGACAAAGGTCACAGAGCTGAAGAGAACCAAGTGTTTGCAGTGTGTCCCATGGTCAAGAAGCAGCCTGGGGAGATACATGTGTCCACAAGCCTGACAAGCCCACTGTGCTCAGCTAGGGGGAGCATTACACCTGCAAAGACCTTGCACTTGAAAGGGAGAGCAGAGGAACAGAAGGAACGAAGAGTCTCTGGGTCTCAGTCCACATCTAATGTGAAGGCCTTGTCTCTGCTAGGAGTGGCTGCCAAGATTTTACAGAAAGCCCAAGTCAGCTTGGGAAATTTTATACAATTCCCAGGGACTTCCTCCAAAGCAAACACATACATAAAAAGGAGAGGATTAAAATTATGATCTGTCTGGAGAGTGAAAGGTTCTTACGAACTTGTCTTAATAGTAGCATGGAGTGCATGACTCTGGGTTCTCTCAGTAGCCTTCATCCTGTCTTTGACCTTGGGTTTTACCTTACTCCCAGCCTCCATTGCATCTAAGACAACTGCAAGGGCGACTGTCCCACGTGATGTGGTTTCATCCAGATACTCCCTGCTTGTGTGGTGCCTCAGAAGCCACTGCTGTTGGTTCCACTGCTGTAGGTCCCCAGTGGAGTGGCCCTTCTGCGGTCCAGGGAACTGGTGAAACTTTTTAGAAGGGTATCTTTTTCTCTGGAGGCCACCTGTGGAGGCTTCTACCACAACACTCAAATCCCACTTAGGAACTATCAGAAAGGAGCTGGAGGCAGGCCTCATATCATGGGGCACTTGGTTCATACAAGTAACTGTAGGTTGTCCTTCACTGAAAAAACAAGAGGGACTTCAGGATGAGGTGTATGAGGCAATGTGTGTCTAGGCTGATTCTCAGCCAGCACTGCTGTTTGCTGGGAACGTGGCTGGTGGCTGTCCTTCTTGGTGCCTAGTGTCCCTTTACATAATATTTCAGGGGAGAGTGATCTAAAAATGGAGCCATTAACTGCATTACGCGAATGGATATATTTGCTTGCAGGAGGAGGATGCTTAATGAGGCTAATACTTAACACAAAGGAAGGAATCTCCATTGATGGGGCGGGGGTGGATATTTGGGAGTAAAAGATTTTCCTGTGACCGCCCCCTTCAGCAGCTGCTGTCCCAAGACCATGTTCATAGAGTGAAGAATCACCTTCTTGAGCACAGACAGGAAACCTTGTGAAGGCCCAGCCGTTTCTCACAAAACCCAGAGTGGAATCAGAATGCCTCCAGTGAATGGAAATGAAAAGGAAGGAAAAGGAAGAGTCAGCCAGACACTAGCCCCAGGGCCAGGTCATCGGTGCTTAGGTCTGAAAGAAACCATTTTTCTTTGTGAGTTGGGGAAGAAGTGTGCAGGGTGGGTCTCCGTCAAAGTCTGTTAGAAGAATTCTGTTACAACCAAGTGTTTCCAGTCTTGTCCACACCCTGGCCTACCTCTTAAGCTGAACATATGAAATTACTATATTTGTGGGTCAAAGAGGTAAAATATCGGCAGTTTCATACCGTTCAACCTTGTATATTCATTTCCAGGAATTTGAATCATAAGTATACGATAACATTAGTAATAGTCATCTCACGTAGTATCGGTGGTCCAGGTTTTCCCTTTTTATCTCCAAGTTGATTGGTATTGTTAGAGTGTTTCCCATTTGACGGATGGTAAAGCTGAGTAGAGTGAGGTACTAGCTTTCAGAATTTGCAAATCCAGCCAATGGCAGCATCCAGAGGGTGATGTCACTGTCCTCTATTAGGCACAGCTTGCCAGTCAGCAGACAGCTTTGCTCTTGTCCCTCTCCGGGTCCCTGTCGCTCGTGAAGGCTCACATAGCAAACTTAGAGCCAATGCACTGACCACTTGCCTTCTTTCAACCAGCATGACTTCCAAGTGTCTCCCTCACTTTCAATTTCTATATTTTTATTTGTTCTCCCTAAAGCCATTGACTCTGTTTTTCCAGCCAGTCTCATCCTGCTCATTCCTGGCACTCTTACTAGCCCCTGTAGATTTTTCAGACTCTTTTGTTATCCCTGGCACGGGTGCCATTTAGCAGATCTAAAGTAAGTAATCGGCACTAGACTCCCTCTTGGGAACTGCTGCATCTACAGGTCAAGGTAGCTGGCCCTGTACTAGACTCTGGTGGCAGCGTCCTGCCAGACTCCCCCTCTTCTTCCAGGCCATGGCTGTTTATCACGTCCCCTGGCTTTTGGTCTTCCAGCCAGTATTTAACATTTTTCTCTGCCTTGTTATTTGTTCTCTCTCCTCTGTCATGAACCTTTTCCACCATTGTCCTCTTGGCTCCGTTGGTTTGCCAGGGAAAGTTGGCAGTTGTTTTATTATCTATGGCTCTCGCCCAGGGATGGTGTCATCTAACAGAGTGACGTCTTTTTAATGGCTAACATATTGGAGTCTGAAATATCTGCAAGATAATGAGGCCTACAGAGGCTTGAGGGACACGTTTTCAGTTCCTTGAGGAGAGAATGAGAGATGGAATTAGGTAACATGCAGGTCCCTCCACATTCAATCCAGAACCAGAGGGCTGACACAGTTTTGAATTCCAGGGGAATAAGAGTGTTTTCTCCTGTTACAGGTCACAACCTGAGCTGACGGTGGGATTTTGTTTGCTTGAGTTAGACCGATGGTCCTCAAGCTTTCATTATGTTTTTTTCTCTTGTTCGGATGTATTTTGTCTTTAATCAATCTGCATTTATTAAGTAACAATGAGGAGGGAGTAGTATCATTATTTCCGTTTTATTGACAGCGAGGCTGAGGCATGAGAAGGTTGTATGGCCTGGTCAAGATTGCGCTGATAAGCAGCCGGGTTGCAGTTTGGGCCCAGGCAGTCTGGCTCCAAAGCTCTTGGTCTTCTTTAAAAAAAAAAAAAAAATTGTTTTTAACATTTATTCATTTTTGAGAGACAGAGAGAGACAGAGTGCAAGCCGGGGAGGAGCAGAGAGAGAGGGAGACACAGAATCTGAAGCAGGCTCCAGGCTCTGAGCTGTCAGCACAGAGCCCAATGCGGGGCTCGAACCCACAGACCGCGAGATCATGACCTGAGCCGAAGTCGGCAGCTCAACCAACTGAGTCCCCCAGGGGCCCTGCTCTTGGTCCTTCTTAACCACTGTGCTAATCTGCATCTTGTGTGATTACCAAATTAAAGTTTGACCATTCCAGTCAAATGCAAAGAAACTTACTCTTTTAGTTAGCCTGCTTTGTGTCATCAGGGATTGTTACTGTACTTCTTGAGGCAATGAAAACTCCTTCGAGAGTCCCATTGCTACCCATTCAGACTCCATGTGGGGTGGGGGGCAGGGTTCCCGAGCTGGGAATCCCTTGGGAAGGAACAGTTTTGACTCAACTCCAAGCATGTGCCCATTGGACACCTGTTCTTCCAAACCACTGTAAGGCACATCAGTGACAGCCAATCAGTGTGTAGATATACTTGTTGTACCATCTAAAGCCAAGTTTTGAATGATGGCTTGTTGTTGGTGTTGTTTCCAATTTGCAGACCTCTGTTGGGGGGCCTTTTAAAATATTCCTGGACAACAAATACGTAGGAGCCAATTCCAGATCCAGGAAAGAAGGAGGTGTGGAAGGTTTGCCCTCACCTCAGTGGATGAAGGACAGTCTAAGAAAAAGGATTAGAAAGTTGAGATATGGTAATTAGATCTGAAAGAACAGTGTATTCTGGTTCTGTGTCTTTTCAAATGCTGGAACAGGAAGAGAGAAGAAAGATCAGAGGTGCAGTACCGCCCATGGGATAAAATCCAAGCACCTAACATGGCATAAATATTCACAGTATCTGCCCCATCATCTCATCTTGCACCTGGAGCTCCAGTCACCCTGAACTATTTTCAGTTCCCAGAACGTGCCTTCCCTTCCATACCTCCAAGGCTTTGCGCACACTGTTAGCTCTCCTAGGAAAGGTCTTTCTGCCTCTTGTCTGTGTGGGAAACTGCTGAGTAACCTTTAATATGAAGCTGAAGTCACTGGCCTATCATGGAGTGATCCTGGAGTTTTCCAGGTGTAGGAAGTACTTCTTGTTCAGGGCTCCATGGCATCTTCTATGTATCGTCAGTGTAGCACTGATCACACAGGTCAGAATTAGCCATTTACATGTTGTTCTCTCTTTCTTCTAAGTTTATTTATTTATTTATTTTGAGATGGTATGTGTAAGCAGGGAAGGGGCAGACAGAGAGAGGGAGAGAGAGAATCCCAAACAGGCTCCACGCTGCCAGTGTCGGGCTGGAACCGTGAACCGTGAGCTCATGACCTGAGCCAAAATCAAGAGTCAGACGCTTAACCAACTGAGCCACCCAGGCACCTCTACACGTTTTTCTCTTTTTGTTAAACAGGACACTCCCAAATTACAGTAAAGACCCTCTGCTCTTTTTTGTTTTTAAATCTCCTGAACATGGCACATTTACTGGTTGGAAAACTTCTTTGTGACTTCAAAACCCCATCTCTGTATTTCTTGACTGTCTGTTATTGACAGATGGCTGATGGCCTTATCAATCCCTAGCATAGGTTCCCTTTGTTGCCAGAATCACCAGCAAATGACTTGGGGAAGAGTTAAAAGTCAGAACTACAGAGAAAATAAATAGAAGAATCATAAAAAGCAACCCTGTCTCTCAACACAAAAAAACAAAGTATGCATCAACGTGCTACCTAATAGATTCATGAATGTAGTTATAATTGTTGTTATAATTATCAAATATTTGCTGAACTCCAAAGCAGGGCAATCCCACATTTTATTTTTTTTATTTTATTTTTTTTTTTAAATACTTGTTTATTTTTGAGATAGAGACAGAGCATGAACAGGGGAGGGCCAGAGAGAGAGGGAGACACAGAATCTGAAACAGGCTCCAGGCTCTGAGCTGTCAGCAGAGAGCCCGACGTGGGGCTCGAACTCACGGACCGTGAGATCATGACCTGAGCCGAAGTCGGACGCTTAACCGACTGAGCCACCCAGGCGCCCCCCACATTTTATTTTTAATGAGAATTTGGAAAAATAATTCTTTGCAGTCTGGCTTTTTTTTTTTTTTTCAAATCAGTTGATCTTGAGGCATCATCAATTTGTAAAAGAGATCTTTGGCTTGCTTCCTTTCCTTCCTTTTCTCCCTCCTCTTGAGCACATTCTGTTGGTTTGGCCAGTGAGCAGACTGAAAAGTCTAAAGAGAAGAGGCCTGGAAATCAGAGAGATGATTCCAGCCAAAGCACTGAACAAAAAGAGTTAGATATGGCCTCTCTTGTCACTGGAGCAAACAAGGAAAAGTAAGCAAGAAGGAGGCACTTGCCAATATGATCATCTCTGATTGGAAACCTCAGACGTGACATCAGGTCTCTGGTGTGCAACGGACCCAGAGAGGCCCACCATGTGGAACATGTTAATGACGTGAGGTTACCTAAGACTGCCTTTTTTTTTTAATCTGTTAGACAATGAATTCACTTTTAAGAACCTTAAGATAAAATTTTACAAACCCAGCGTTTAATGGTGATGAATAAGTAAACAATGTGCTGCTCACGATAAACTTTGAATAGATGTCCAAGTGGCCAAAGATGTTAATGGGTAGTTGGCAAAGACTCTTGTAAGAGAAGATGAGGGTAGAAATGACGGGCCTCTGATAGGGGACTCAGACTTGGAGGTCAGAAATTCTGTGACTGGAACGGAAGAAACCAAAGGAAAAGTGAAACTCCTCTGAGACCTGAGTCAAGAAAGGCACAAACAGCTATGGAAACAAGTCCCACTTCTCCAATACCAAAGGAGTCCTTTTGTCTTCAGAGTCCTGATTTTCCATCAAGTTGTTTTTTTTAAGTTTTACGCTGGCTACAGTTCATGAAACAATGGCTCAGTAATAAAACACAGGGTGAAAATTCACTCCTTTTTAATGAATTCAGTGCACGTAAATTGAGTCTTACCAGGCAATAGGCATCACCTTAAGCACTGGGACACAGAGAAACATGGGATCCAAAGCAGAGATGCTAGTGATGGAGAGGGAATTTATTCCCTGGATTACCTGGAACTTATCTTGCCGTGGCCCATCACCCAAGTCTGATACATAGAACTAGTACTTTCTAACAATTAGATCTATCCAGTGAAGCTTCATGGAGTTTGAGGACAAATAAGATGTGGCATATAGTAAACAAATAGGATTAATTTTTCTAAAAAGAGACATGCTTTGCATATATAAATAGATTCAGGGAGTATCCAGGATAATTCTATGAAGGATGGAGCCACGGCCAAGTGTGGTGAGGAATGTGTGGTCTTAGTCATTATTTTTTGGTAGTCATGACCCCCCCCCCCACCACCCCACCACCAAAATGAATCTTGTGACCGACCCCTGGACTGGATAGACCATGGCTGTGTCCATATGTGGAATCTCGTACATTACATTCTTAACGGCTAAGGAAAGTCTTCCTGAAGGGGATGTGGAAACCGTCTGGCACTGTCACCATTTACTCATCGGTAAAGGAACCAGAGGGTAAAAGTTACATCAGAGATTTCAGCCCAAGGTCAGAAAGAACTTTCTAACGTCTGTTAGAAAACTGAGTATTTTCCTTGGGAAATGCTCCAACAAAGGCTGAATAACCATCCAGGCTGGCATCACAGGAAGTAGAAGTAGGTGATACCCAGGAATTTCCCTTTTGTTTTTTTATTAAAAAAATTTTTTTAATGTTTATTTATTTCTGAGAGAGAAAGAGAGACAGAGCACAAGCAGGGAAGGGGCAGAGAGAGAGTGAGACGTAGAATCCAAAGAAGGCTCCAGGCTCTGAGCTGTCAGCACAGAGCCCGACGTGGGGCTCAAACTCACAAACTGCGAGATCATGACCTGAGCTGAAGTCAGACGCTTAACCAACTGAGTCACCCACGCACCCCAACTTTCCCAATTTTTAAACCTATTGATTCCACGACTCAGTCTTTCAGTTGGATTTTAGACTTGGACGGATGGGCAAATGGCCACTATCCTATAGAGAGTTGACTGCTTAAATAAAATCATAAATACCTTTGCCACAATCTTTTTGCCTGTTGTGAAAATGAAATCAAAGCTTCTTATATTTCTTTAATAAACACAATATTGGCAAGTATAACAGTGTATTATTGTCACTTCAGTCTTCTGTCACTTTATTAGGAAATGAGAAGGGACTGTTCTTTGTCCTTGAGCTAATATTTTGCCCCTCGTTAGTACATGTTCCTGAGAAGAATGGAATCGGAGGTGGAGCAACAAAGGCCTTGCCATTTGCAGGGAGCCTGCTGTGCCATTAAAGGGAATCCTAAAATGTTCTGGTGGGTGGCCAGCATTCCAGAGCAAGGCAGTGAGATCTAGGCCGGGCCTATCTCTTTCTTACAACCATCAAAGCTCGGCATGCCTTTATCTGCCTATCCCCTTATTATTGTGAACTCCCTAATTGCCTGGACTCTTTCTCTCCACAAATAGTTTCATGTACTGTATTCAGCATTGATGTAGGTGAGTATGTGGACACGTCTTCTATTCCTACTTTTAACAGATTAACAGCTAATAAACACCATGCAACACCCTCTCTTCTCAACCTCTTCTAAAAATACAGAGTTCGATTTGCCAACATTGGTGTATTTAAAGCCTCCAAGATTCCAGGGAAGACTTTAGAAAGTTAACTGTGCAAGTAAGGGCTGTTCAGAGAGGAGATTTTCCAACATAAAGAGCCAATCAGTGTATCAGCAGCTCATCTGAGAAGAACCTCAGAGGATCTTATAGTCATTTATAAGGAAAGGATATTTGTTCTCACTTAAAATAAAACTTCTCACTTTGTTCTTGGTCTGCAGGACTGAAGACAACTCTGGAAATGTATTGCCTAGGGAGCAGGACAGGCAGCGTGTTTTCATCTCAGGAGGGAAAGCTTGTCTTTTCTGGGAAGGGACGCCATGTTACCTTCCAGTAACTTTGCAATGAAAGGACTATGTCACCTCGTTTTCTCTACCCTCCTTGCCCTGCCTTTCCCGTAGTCCCTGAACTTCCCTTCCCTCCACTTAGATAGAAGTGAAGCAGTTAATTTTAAAGAAAAGTCAATAATCGGAAGCTATGTTCAAAGCTTTAAAAGAAGCCCCAGCCTGGACTCTGTTCCGAGGACTTGGAATACCAGCAAGAATATGTCTGAGATAACTTGGACAGTTATGTTGAAATTGTGCCCATCAGCACCTCATATATATGACAGAGAGAGAATTTATTGACGGGTAAAGTAGGCACTGTGTGCATATTTCAATTAATGGAACCTCCAGTATCAATGAAACAGAGAAGCCTTAATGTTTATTCGTAAAATCCTGGATGTTTCCTGTGGTCTGACTGTCTCAAGTAAGTGACCCTCAACGACCAGCTTGATTATTAGATGATAAAATACAGGTAAATATTTACAGAAAGGTCTTGGCCTTTTTGCTTGAGGTATAGTTTCTGGGACCAAACCCTTTCTTTGCCTTCAGGTGGGTGTTTTTTAAGGCAACGGAAACTCAAAGTGTATCTGCCCTGCTTGCCTCTGTTGATTTAAGAAGCCTGTAAAGCCACAGCGATTTGACAATTTCATTGACTCCACATATTCACTGATAGAGCTGGGGCAGTCTGTGTCTTTGTCACTGTGGTAATTATGACGACATCTTCCTGTGCTAGAGAAACCGGCAGCGCTACTCTCTGTTCAACTCCATTCGTGATATTAGTGACCTTGACCTTTAACAATTAAGGTGGGTTTTTTTTTTTCCATGCAGACCAGACATCCTTTGAAGAAAGCTCAGAGGAAAAGTCCATCATAGTTACGACTTACTCGCAAATAATCTGAATTGGGCTAATTTCTTCTTCCTTTTGCATTTCAGTGTCATCTATACCTTGCGCTCTTCCAGACGAATTGCCCCCAGTGGTGATATCTCTCAGTGCCTATGTCTATACCACTTCTCAGACAAATCACCACAGATCTTTAAAACGTCAGTGCATTTCTTGGTGTTATTTACAACTCCCTTTGCTGACTTTTCTCCTTGGCAGGACCGGACTGGAAGCCATCATGGAGACTTACGCGTTCTGGAGACCCCCTGTGCGCACACTCACCTTTGAGGATTTCACCACCATGCAAAAGCAGCAAGGTAAAGTCGTGGGGCACGGCCTCTGCCTGGTGATAGTGCGGAGGAGAGTGGGAGCAGAACTGAATATAGCACATCTGGCCCCAAGCCAAGCCATGAGTTACACCCGTTCTTCTAGAACGAAGAGTACTTGGTAGTGCCCTAAATAACCAAAGCATAACCACTTGCACAAACAAGCCAGTTCCAGAGGCAGCACGCTTTCACTCTTCCTAAAAGCAGGGTTAGGTTCACGATTATGATGGTGGTGAAATTATTACTTCTACCCCTGAACGTTCACATAGCCCTTGGTACTCGAAGAGATCTTCATAATAACATCATTTATTCCTCATGGCAGCCTTATCAGTTTTCTTAATCTAGTTTTGTAGATGAGAACAAACTCGGCCTGCACAACGGCAGTGAATTGCTCAGGTCTGACAGCGAGCGGGGGGGGGGGGGGGGGGGGGGGCCCAGGCCCGGCCTGCCACAAGCCCGTCGGAGTCTCGCGACTTGTGTTCCCTCCTGTTCTTGTTTACGTGGAACAACACCTGCCTCAGGTTGATGGGCTGGGTGGACTTTTTCCTTACACTGATTTGTCCTTTCTTCCAGTATCTGCCCTCTCTGGCAGCTCAGGTTGGGAAGCCTGTGGCCTGTGCACAGGTGACTTGTGGGCTGACCTCGACTCCTTTCTTCAGTCCCATTGGTGGCTCTTCCCAGCACAGCCCCTGTTCACCTGGGGAAGCTTCCAGAGTGTCAGATGCTTTATAAGCCTCCCTCTCCAACCTCCTCCTGTCCCAGAGTGGCATGGGCCAAAATTACAGACAAAGCTTATTCTGTTCTGTCACATGGCTGCCATTAATAGAGCCCCGAGTTTTGAAATTGTGGCTCTGCCATATGGGAGACCCTTCTAGGACTTGATGATACATTATATTACATTCCCCTCCCAGGGGAGCTTCTGGTGGTTTGCACGCTAAATTAGGTTTTGTAACCTAAATTATTGCGCTCTCTCAGATTGTAAGATAAAGCGATTGAAAACATAGGGTCTGGAGTCAGACCGCTTGGGTTAGGCTCTTCCTAGCTTTGGGACCTTGACCAAGTCCCTAATCCTTTCTGATACTTAGTTTTCTCATGTGCAAAATGGAGAATTTTTGTGAGGATTAAATGAGACAATGGAAACAGGGGAAGCACTCACGACATGCTAGCTCTCGTGGTGGTGGTGGCGGTGGTCGTCATCGCCACCATCTCTGTCCCTCTCTGTCCCTGTACATGGATACCTGAGAGGCAGGTGCATCAGGGACGAGAGATACTGCCTTTCTGATGATTAGTTATTTAAAACATGATTAGACCATTCACCTTCACAGGGATCTGGTGAGGCAAGTGATCCAGAATTTCTGTCTCTCTCTCTCTCTCTTTTTTTTTTTAATAAATGGAGGAGAAATGGAAGCCCTCTGTATGAAGCAGCCTTCTCCTCATAATCCTGTGAGAAAAGAAGGGTCAATGCATCTTCAGGGTGTTGCTATTGCTTCTAGGCTCTCGTGGCCCTTACGAGGCAGAGGTATTCTGACAGTTGGGAAATCTGGGTCTCCATCTTAGATGGCCACTACCTCTCTGTAACCTTGGGCAAGGTACTTCTAGTGAATCTGTTTTCTTCACCCACCAAAGAGGGGTAATTTTTTACAAGATCACTTATGTAAACACACTTCATAAAGGAACATGTGTCATTCTCATGCAAAGATACTTACTTGATCCTGTTTATTTCTGAGGTGGCTCCTTGCTTCTTTGCCCTTGCTTTATGTTGATTTTGCAAGCTCTAGCTAAGCAAGAGTTTGTATCATGGAGGCTGGTGTGAGAATGTTGGCAGGGGTATTGCCAGTTCTTGAGAAGCAGGCATGGGTGGGGACATAGTGTTCACTGCTGTGTTCTCAAGAACTGTCATAGGGCCTGGCACCCCGGAAGTACCTAATGAACAATGCCAAGTGAAGTCACTTGGTGGCACTGTGGCTCAGGTAGGCAGGGCCACTGTCTGATACATGTGCTTGGAGCACAACTACCTAGTATGTGTGTAGATGTGGATGTGGAGTGATGACTGGGGTTGGCAACCTGTATTTCAGCAGCACGTGGGGCCGTTAGGCAGGCACAGGCACAGGGAACTGGCATGAGTTGCTTAGGTGTGTAACATGGCCGGTTTCACGGTGTTTCTATCAAAAATTTATCCATATGATAAATTTATTGTTGACACTTGGGAAACAATGGTTTAAGAGAAACTGGACTTTTGAAGCAAAATGTCACACTTAATTAGGGAGTCCATTTTTTATTGGTGGGGGATGAACTTGGAATTACTAGATACATATGGTAGTGGGATGGGGCTGGAGGAAAAGCCAAAATTCTGTTCAATTGTTTAATTGGAATCCATTTTTGAACTATACATTGAACTTGATCCAGATTCTCATTATTAAAAAATATGTGGCTTCGTTTCTTCACATTAACAAAGGACATAAAAGAAACAACATTCACTCCCTCCTCCCTTAAGAACTAAGAATTCTGGTAGCTCTGGACAGTATCACGTATGAAACGAAGAAAAGAGACATAGCCACCTGTGTTGAACTGTCTCGTGTCTTAGAAGGAGTAGAAAGTGATGACCTTCTAGAGGAAACTTCGGTGGCAGACTGATCTTGTAGTAATTCCCTTTTGGTGAAGAGAGTATTGGCAGTGTTGACACGAAACCTAAGCTCCACATAATGACTGACTTACCCAGTGTCCATATAACCTCACTGCTTCAGACACATGAATATCTGGCATGTCAAATACATGGCCCTAAGACTGTTTTCTACTGCTGCTTCTGCTGCTGTTGCTGGAAGCTAGACTCTTCTGTCTGAATGAGGTTACAGATGCTTTTTTCATCCCGTCCTTGCTGTCATTTTTATTTCTCTTTCGTGAAGACCCATTTGTTGGTAACATTGCAAGGAAAGCCCTTAGTTGAATTAGCCTCAGTTTTGCAAAAACCCAAATCCTTCTGTTTAAAAAAATATATTGAATGGGTATTCTATATAGTTGTTTTCTCCTATGGAGAAGCATGCATGGGATTCATTATCCTCTGCCTTTTACACAAAGAGAAACCAAGGCACAGAGCAAAGTCTGCTCACATATCTGCAGGTAAATGGTGGCAGAAGTGAGCTTAGGATTCCGAAGTGCGTCTCCATCTTGACAGGGCAGTTCCCTTTCCATTAGACCACATTTGATTTCTTCATTCTTACTAGAGCTTTGATTGTCCACAACATTGTTTTTTAGTTTACACTTCCAATTGATGTTTTCTGGCCAACACCTTGAGCATTAATTCTAAATAGGTCGATATTCTATTTTTATGAAGTCAAGTGTATGGTCTTACCTTCAGATGTCTTCATTTAGAATCAGCAAGGGAGTTCACATGTTTGGAGAGTCTGGAGATAGGATTCTATTTCAGGAGGGGCTTCTGCCTGAACACTGCTAGTGGCAGGGACAAAATGAACTAACCAAGTAGGTGATGCTTGGGGACGTTGACTGAGGCAACACAGGTAGAGAAGAAAAAAGAAGAGCCCAGGTCAGTTATGGCCAAGTGCAGTCCTGTTGTTCTGATGATATATACAGTGGAGCTGTTTGTATGGCCCAAACCAAAAGAGCTTGTGTGACCACCATCCGTGTCCAAGGGGCTGACAACTCTTGTACCAGGAAGGAACCATCTTGGACCAGTGACACCAGAGCTGACAGTCCATCTCCATCTGTGGAAATAAGGAGACCTGCCATTTATGGAACGCTCCCTCTTCCTCAAATGGTAGCAGACATCACCAGAAAAGATTGGGTCTTTTAATGTTTGTCAGGCAGTTAAAAGGATATGAGCATCTCTGTTGGTGCTGGGATTTTCATCAGCTTGATTTATAACAATTAGAGGTTGGTCCTGGAAAGGGATCAGAAACTGAGAAATTCAAACCAGTAAAACACAGGGAAAGGGGACAGTTCAAGGGACAGCTTGTCTTTGAATTACTGTGGATTACTCTGTAATGATTCTGAGATAGCTACTTACACAGATCTCATGTATCACTGAGGTGAGGAAGGATGGCTGTGAGGAGCTCGTGACAGGGATTGACAGGGTGTCTGAACTCAGTCCACTAAAACAGTGGCGACATACATTTTGTTTTGTCCCAAAGTCCCTGATGCTCAATGTGTCCAGAAATCTAGCACACGATTTACCTTACAGACTTGGCGCCCTCTCCTGGGGGAAGAACACCACTATATATATGCATCATCCTGGGTGTTTCCCTGCCTCCTTCCCCACCGTAGGTAGCCCCCATCTCCAAGTTCTGGAATCCATCCACACCTTTAATCTCCCTTGCCACCACCTGCTCCAGGCTCCCACCTGACTTCATCCTCAGACCCCCATGGTGGTAACATAGCTGTGAGCAGCAGTAGACCTACATCTTAAGTCTCAATTTGAGGGAAAGGGTCATGTGCCCCTCTTAAGGTTTCTAGCAAAATCTCTGAGTCTCATTGACTCAAATTGCGTCACCCCCGAACCAATTACTGTGGTCAGGGGTGGGGAATATGATGCGTGGACCATCCAGCTCTTAGTCACATGCCTTCCCTGGAGGTAGGGGTGGAGAGCTGAGAGTGGGGGACGGGGGGGTTTCTCAGTGGGAAGCTGGGTACTGTGGCCAGGAGACAGGCAGATCAGCCCTCAATGGCAATCACAATCGGTGTGTACATGGCCGCAGGGAAGGCAGTAAAACAAGGAGCAGAGAAAACAGACCAGTTCATGGAATGTGAAAAAACAGGGCCACCCCAGCTAGGCAAGGTGGTAGGTGTGAAACAGGGCCATCCAGGAAACAGAGAGACTCAGAACCCAAAAGACCAATGTGAAAAATGAGAATTGGGTGAATATATTACAAGCTAGATTAGGGGCACCAGGTAAGCATCTGACTTTGGCTCAGGTCATGATCTCACGGTTTGTGGGTTAGAGCCTTACATGGGGCTCTCTGCTGTCAGCGCAAACCCTGCTTCTGATCCTCTGTCTCACTCTCTCTCTCTCTCTCAAAAATTAACATTTTAAAAAAAGGAAGAGGTCTGGATCTATGTATATCTTTAAGCTTTATGGAGAAGGATGCATTAAGAGTCTTTCTAAGATTGAAACCACACAATTCTCATTAGCACTATAATGTTTCACATTTGCATTCTAAGAAGGGCCCTCATTTCAACTAAGGGTAATTCCATAGTAGGGAGGAATGGAGTTGTGATCCTTAACTTTATGGCTTTTGGGTTTATTCCCTGGGATCAGTCCACAGGGTGCTGACATCTTACCTTTTCCCTGTTTGAATGCCTCAAAGGCGGCTACTCAGGGACACAGTGATCCCACATTCTCCAAGGAACACATGCCACCAAGTTATATGAGAGAAGAGTCTGGCTTACGCAACCAAGTAATTACATGGAAATTTATTCTTTACTAGCCCAGATGGGGTCTTGTTTTTACTGTTTTTCGATTTTTTTTTGGGGGGGGGGGGAAAGCACAACAAAATAAACCCAAAAGGAAACTGTATGTGAACGCCTCCATATTACAATCTGGAAGTGATCAATTTAAAGATGCAAAAGTCAGCAGGTTTGGTATTCAGGATTTTCATGGTCACATTGTACTTGTCTTCATGGTACACAAGTATATTCTAGGTTATTGTCCTCGTATGGAATCACTGCTAAACATGTATTCTTTTTGGTTATTTTGGCTGTGAGCCTTGAATATTGGAACAAGTTAATGTTGAATATGAATTTCAATGAGTATCTCCTCACTTGGGTCCATGGGTAAAACAAGATGCAGGGAGGTGGGGCGGGTGGGGGATGGGTCCTGGAATACCAGAGAGTTTTCAGCTACTTAGGGCATTACATTTTAATCACCTCTCAGACATGGATTAAGGCCTCTGGGGACAGTGGGAAAGACACCAACCTACCTATTTGTGTTCAATTCCGCTTGCTTGATCTGAGAATAGAGACACAGAGCATGGAATTTCCATTCTAGGCAGGGGTGAGGTGAGAGGGAAAGATAGTTCAGAGAGGAAACAGAGCTGGTTTAGCCTTTGGGAGTACAGGCTTAGTGGGCCCATAGTGGTCACGGGCCCAGTGCTCTGTCATTCGCAACCATGGAAGCTCCTCCAGCCTGTTACATCCGGGCATCTAGCTGTGACATATGCTCACCAGAGTGCAGGGAGGCCAGACATGCTCAGCTCCGTGGACAGAAGCCAACACCTGAGAGTCTCCCCATCAGAACCCAAATGCCCTGTGATTCCTTTCTCCTTCTTTCACTCCTTCTTCACTGACAGAAGGGACAAGAAATGGAAATAAATATTTAATGCCTTTGTGCACTTTGTATTATATGTTATTTCATCTGTTTCTCAGAACATCCCTACAAAGGAAAATACCCGAAATTCCATTTGTATAGAGAGAGGCTAACTTGCAAGGTCCCGTAATCAGTAAGACAGCTGGGCAATCCAAACGCTACAGCCCACACTCATCTATTAAATCAAGCTTCAGGGGCACCTGGGTGGCGCAGTCGGTTAAGCGTCCGACTTCAGCCAGGTCACGATCTCACGGTCCGTGAGTTCGAGCCCCGTGTCAGGCTCTGGGCTGATGGCTCGGAGCCTGGAGCCTGTTTCCGATTCTGTGTCTCCCTCTCTCTCTGCCCCTCCCCCGTTCATGCTCTGTCTCTCTCTGTCCCAAAAATAAATAAAAAACGTTGAAAAAAATTTTTAAATCAAGCTTCAGTCAAGAAAGACCCTGAGAGCATTCAGGACCTGGCTGTGGCAGAGGGGTGAGGCGAGAATGTTATACAAGAAAGGGAGGTGTGCTTTTCTCTGAGAGGCAGCTCTGCCCCCTTTGTATCAGTGTCGCCTGGCCTTCCACTCTGCCCTAGCTCTTCTGTGATGAGAGGCCTCAGGCAGCCGAGTGTTGAGATGCACAGGGAGGGCAGCCTGCCTCCTTATGCTTATTTAGCGCTTGGCTGGCACTTCCGATCTTGTTTGACAGCCGACAAGCTGTTGGATCATGCAAGAGTAAAGACTTCTCGGTATCTCGTTTGCTTCTCTGCAAAATGAGTGCCTCAGTCTTCTCTTTCTACGTGGACTTTGAAAACTAGCTGTCGTTTGTATTGAGTACTTTAAGTGCACAAGAGCACTTCTTCAAAGTGAATGGAAGCAATGTGACCTTCTCCTGGACAGGCTTGCTCCCCGGCTTCAAACACTGGTTCATGTGGGGGCTCCCGCCCCCTGAAACTCAGCAGGCCACCAAGTCTCATTTCCAGGGAGTGTCATCTAAAAGCCAAAGCAAGCTGACTACAAACTTTTTAACATGTACCTCTCATCTGCTCAGCAGAAATCCCTGTGACTTGTTAATAGCTCCCTTCTTATTTTTTTGTAGTGAAACCAATTGAGGCCTTAAATCAGTACCATTCGTTCCATCTCGGGCCATCTGAGAAAACCATTTAGAGTTGTAAAAAGTCATCTGTTGCATCTTGCGCTTCCTGCTGCAGGGCGAGGGCCAGTGCCTGACAGAGCGAACCCACAACAGGACGGTACAGTGTGCCGAACAGGGGGTCTCTTCGGGGACCCCATAAACACCAGATCTGGGAGAGCAAGAACGGACCTTCAAAGAGAGGAGACCAGATACATATCCCATAAAACACAAACCTCTTTACAGCTGGAGTCAAGTTTCTCCACTTGCGCCACAGCGCTGCTTTCACCGAAGCTCATAGTGTTTAGGGTGGAAGAGGAGGAAGATGTGTGCAGAATGCCGCTTGCAGAAAACGAATCTCTGACCTTCCCCGGCCGGCCCTGTCGCCGAGGCCACGCAGTGGTCCAAAAACAAGAAGTGGGAGGTGTTCTTCCTCCTCCTTCTCAGCTGTCCCCTTCCCAAACTCCTTTTATTTTTTTTATTTTTTTTATTTTTTTTCAACATTTTTAATTTATTTTTGGGACAGAGAGAGACAGAGCATGAATGGGGGAGGGGCAGAGAGAGAGGGAAACACAGAATCGGAAACAGGCTCCAGGCTCCGAGCCATCAGCCCAGAGCCCGACGCGGGGCTCGAACTCACGGACCGCAAGATCGTGACCTGGCTGAAGTCGGACGCTTAACCGACTGCGCCACCCAGGCGCCCCACCAAACTCCTTTTATATTAAAAGGATTCCTTGAAAAGTCCTTGTTGGCCATGCACACTTTTGTGTAAGTTTCATCCTCAGACGCAAATAGAATTCTGCAAGGATAGAAAGTGAAGCCTTATCAGTTTGAGACCGTCTTTCAGAGATGAGGAGAACGAAGAGGCAGGACACGTTGCCTGTGGTCATCAGCCGGGTGGAGGCCGGCAGACCTAGAATGTGTCTGGGTGCTGTTCCTATGACTGTCAGCTGCTGGCTTCCTTCTCCCAGGGGTGTTGACAATGTTGGCCTTCTCTCAGTTTGTGGAATAAAAATCTTTTCGCGAATCCTCTTAAAGGAATTTAAGGCATGAAGAAGAAACAAAAGAAGGAGAATTTCCTGAAATGACTCTAACCAAAATCAGCTCCTGTTTGTAGTTCTACCTTGGAAGTTTCATGGGGGAAATTTTTGTCACCAAGGAAGAAGTGATACTAGTTGGGTTTTGTAAAAATTTAACTCTAACAAAGCTGTTGGCAGGAGCTAAGTTTGTACTTCAATACTACTACCATATCTGTGCACGTAGGCTGAGGCTAAAAATTAACTTTGGGTTTCTCTTTGAGGTATCTGCGTCTCGGTGTGCACATCTGGATCCTCCTCCCTGGCACACTGCGGATGGTTCCTCTGTATCTCAGTATCTCTGGAATCCTGCTGGTTTTCTTCCCATTTCTCTCACGGATAAAAACCTTATTCCTGTTCCTTTCCACTTAAAATGTCCTTTACCCTTTTATAGCAGATCAGGTTCCTCACATGAGTTGTGGATGACCTGAAGATAACCAGGCTCGTGGGGGGGGGGGGGGGGCTGTGCTTTTAAAGAACTCTGGGAAATTCCCAAGCTTGCCCCGAAGGAGGGAGTCCATCATCGGAGGGTCTCTGTGGAGGACAAAGCAGCCTCCTGTTCTGCAATTCAGATGACAGCTCCAGCGGCCCCAGCGGTCCCCACTGTCTTTGCCAGTGGGCAAGGCAAAAAGCGGTTGCTACCCTGCTGCTTCCTAGCCCTGGGAAAGGAGAAGCTTGGAAAGGCCATTCTTTTTTTTTTTTTTTTTTTTTCCTTTGGCTTCTGAGAACACATTTGAAGTAGGTTGGGTTGAACTGGCCCTTCATCTGTTGGTGCATCAGCCACCAATCCAGTTCTAATATCCACACGTCAGAGAAGCAACTCTTTCAAACACAGATACGGGGACTTTAGGAGATGGAGCTGGAGTTCCTCTACCCCAAAGTGTGGTCTCTATGCCAGTAAGCAGCATCAATCTCAGAAATGCACGTTCTCAGGCCCTGCCCCAGACCTATAGAATCAGAAACTCGGGGTGGTGGGTGGGGACAGTCAGCAATCTATTTTAACAAGCCTTCCAGGTGATTCTCATGGCCCTTAAAGTTTAAGGATTGCTATTCTGGGTACTTTGAAAGAAGGAATTTGGGTTTTATCATTGCTTTTCACCCCCGGCTGCACATTAGAATCATTTGATTGCTGTTTAGTTGGTCTGAGGTGGGATCCTGTCACTTAAAGCTTGTAGCTTCTCCTAACTTATCCAATTCAATATCTCATCTTCTGGATAAAGAAACAAACCCAGAGAAGATAAGTGATGTGCTCAGGGTCAGCTGGGGTGGGGGTTGGGGGGTGATTCGTGTGGCAGAACTGTGAGGGCGCAGGTCTCCTGACTTTGTGACTGTCTGAACCCCTGCCCTCACAAATATCCCAAATCCACAGACTACATTTACAGTCCTTGTTCCAGTCTCTGAGACTGGACAGGGTCTTACAGAGGGAGATTGGCAGACCCTCTGGATTATGATGATTTAGTTACAGGTTAGCTCTGCTTTATGCTAACCTAGCTCTTCCGGTTGTACTGATAATACCTCTCATATGACAGAACTTCAGGCCAGTGCCTCCCTTCCTACTACCTGGGCCCCTCTCAGTCCTCAACCTTGACCCAGTGCCCCATTTCCTCTGTGGGTATGGTCCTGAGATTTGGTATGCTGTGTTTTTACCTGGAAGACTAAATATGGCAAAGTCTGCAACAGTCCCTGGTGAAAACATATATTTCATGCCTTTCCACTGAGAACGGAAGAAGTTTTGTGGGGGGATTTTAATGCTGAGTACCAGAGGTCTTACTGGAAAGTGAATTTGTTTCTTCTTCGTGCCTTAAGTGAGAAATGGCAAAGTGAATATTTGAAGGGTTTTTTTTTTTTTAAAGACTTTGAAGGCATTTACACACAAACAAAAGTTTAGTGTTCTTTTGTGTCATCTCTGTCTTTTTTGGAGAGTGTGTGTGTGTGCACACGCGTGTGCCTATGTGTGTGTGCACAGATAGAATCACTTAGGTCTGCTGAGTTAAGAGAAAGCTGTGGTTCTGTAAAAATCAGCCCGTCTGGGACATTTGAGGGTACCTCCTGCATGGCTTGCCTCTGGCCTGGACGGGCCTCTGTCTCAATGGTATTTACCTTTTATTTTTCAGGGGGCAGCACAGGCACTTCCCCGACCACCTCCAGCACTGGGACACCATCGCCTTCAGCTTCTTCTCACCTTTTGTCTCCATCCTGTTCTCCTCCAACATTTCACCTGGCCCCCAACACTTTCAACGTGGGCTGTCGAGAGAGCCAGCTGTGCAATCTAAACCTCTCTGATTATCCACCATGTGCCCGAAGCAACATGGCTGCCTTGCAGAGCTACCCGGGGCTGAGTGACAGTGGCTACAACAGGCTCCAGAGTGGCACTGCTTCAGCCACTCAGCCCTCCGAAACCTTCATGCCTCAGAGGACTCCATCCCTGATCTCAGGAATACCGACTCCTCCCTCGTTGCCTAGCAACAGCAAGATGGAAGCCTACGGTGGCCAGCTGGGGTCCTTCCCCACTTCCCAGTTCCAGTATGTCATGCAGGCCGGCAATGCAGCCTCGAGCTCCTCCTCACCACACATGTTCGGGGGCAGCCACATGCAGCAGAGCTCCTATAACGCCTTCTCTCTCCACAACCCTTACAATCTGTACGGATACAATTTCCCCACTTCTCCGAGGCTAGCCGCAAGCCCGGAAAAACTGAGCGCCTCTCAAAGCACTTTACTCTGTTCTTCTCCTTCCAACGGGGCCTTTGGAGAGAGGCAGTACCTGCCCACGGGGATGGAGCACAGCATGCACATGATTAGCCCTTCGCCCAACAACCAGCAGGCGACTAACACCTGTGACGGCCGGCAGTACGGGGCGGTCCCAGGCTCCTCCTCCCAGATGTCCGTGCACATGGTTTAATGGCCAGGCCGAACAGCACGGAGCCGGGGCCCCAGAGTCTCCACGGGCAGATCCTCCTCTTTGGGAGCCCAACGCCTTTGAAAAACGGGAACTGTGTATTTTGTTTTCTTTTCTTTTTTTTTTTTTTTTTTTCTGGAGGAGGAAAGCACATCCCGAAGAAGAACAAAAGACCTTTAAGCCACTGAAGGATACTTACCATGTGGAATCATCTCTGACTCAGTGGCCATTCTCCTGCCTTCCCAAACCTTAGTTTTATAAAGCATTGTCTACTCTAGAGTGGCCTTTGAAGAAACTGAATTATCATTTTATAATAATGTTAAGGGAGATGCTAGCATGTAGCAGCCATAAAAAGTTACCCCCACACAAATACAGACCTACCTATACGTACACACATACATACATGCATGCATGCACACACACACATACATATTTGCACACAAAGTTACCTACAGCGATACACACACACACACACACAGACTTGGAACTGGGCGAACTCTGTGGAGGGGGGCCCAGGTGGGTGCTTTCACCAAGAATCGGTCTATGTACAACGCTAGATGGACTGGGCCAGCAGTAGCTGCCAACCTTTCTCCCCTGCAGCTTACCCTGTTTCTGGAATGAACCGTGTATCCTGGAACCCCCTCCTACCCACAAGGGTGGACAGACACCACCACTACAACTGGACTTGGCTTCCTGAAAAAAGATGGCTTTTGAACTTTGGCTCTCCTAACTCTGTGTTCAATCGCTGACGTTCCCAGTGGTACCTGTGAAAAGGGAGTAAGAGTAGCCGAATGAGAAAAGAGGAGAAGGAGTAGTGGGCAAGAGAGAGGCGGAGAGCAAGACTGAGAGAGGAAGTGTGAGCAATGGTGAGAGTGACAACGCACCGAGGAGATTGGGGTCGTTTCTCTCCCTCCCCCTACAGGTGATAGAATCATGGCGTTACCTAGGAGTAAGCCTCTCTGGCACACTGTGCAGAGTCAGGGCACTGGAGAGAGGACCCGGGCAAGGAATGCACTTGGATCCCACAGCTCTGACCAGCATGATCCAGAAGAGGGGTGCGCTGCCTGGGAAGTGCCGATTCCAGAGCGCGAAGCCTGGCGGGGGAGGGGGAACAGGAGTATGAAGAAGGAAGGGTGTTATAATCCCGACAGATGATACCAAGAGCAGAGGCGACAAATCGAGGCCTGGCCGTCTGCATGCCAGATCCAGACACCTGACCTGGATTGCCTGCCCCGCATCCCCCGGGGCAGGAGAAATCCAGTCACGTTCCAGGGAATTACAGATGGGCCTTTCTGCATCCTTCCACCTGCCCTTAGGTCTCCATTTTTATCAAATAGTTTATTGCATTTTGAAGTTTGGGTTTTTTTCCTTCATCTTTCCCTTTCCCCTCAAATCCTTTAATGTTAAGAAAACAAGTAAAGTTTGGTGCAAGCTAAACTTTTTAAGTGGTGTGGAAATGCAAATAATACCAAGTAATACAGATATTATTAAGATTTTTGGTTTTGAGGTGTTGTAGATAAATGTATTTATGTGCCTAGTGGGGAATCCAATATTATGAATATTAAAAAAGGGGGCAATAAAAAGGGTATGTAAAATATGTATGAAGTAAAGGTGTATAAAAAATTTGCCCTTATGCACGGAACTGTTTCTAAGTGCCAAGCACAGAAAGCCGCTAAATAAAATCTTTGCAATTGTTTCCTGTGTTTGTATGGAAAAAGTAAAAAGTCTATGCGTTTCCATTATGCTTTGTAATAAGCACAGCACGGTCATCTATACCACTTTACGTGATCTCTGTGTAGACCTCATGAAGTAGATATTACCATGCTCATTTTATGATTAGTAACTGCGCTCCAGAGAGGTTGAGCGGATTATCCAGGATCACAGAGTGTCAGAGAGGGAGCCAGGACTTGAAACCAGGTCTAACTCTGTGGGATGTTCGCCTCTCACATTAGCTTCAGATGCCAATGAGTCTAACAGCTATCCTCACCCTGGCTATGTGCCCGGCATGATACCATTCTATGACTATCTCCTCTCATTCTCCCACTGTTCTGTGAGATATTAGTTTATCATCATTTCATAGATCTGGAAACAAGCTTTAAAAAGTTTCAGTACTTGATAAAGGCCCTCAGGTAGCAAGTGATTGAGCTGGTGATTTGACCTCAGGGTCCTGCAGGGCCCCAGCAGTCCCATGAAGCACTTGGGCAATCAGGAAAGAAATTCTATCCAAAGGGAGTGAGGGGAGAGTGACTCTGAGGCTGTTTAATCATAAATTTATACCCCCCCCCTTTAAACACACCACCGCAAGACCAGAGGCATGATTTTGAGTTCTCATGCACCAAATGACTGATAAGAGACTAATAAAGTGCCTCAGGCTGTTCACTTATAAACACTTCCATATTCTCTCATTTGAGCCTCACAGTGTCCAAGGACAGGGTGGGAAGTATTGTTTTTGCAAATGGGAGATGAGGATTCTTAAAGTTGTGACCCGCCAGTGGATTCAACATGGATGGGAAGCAGCAGAGCCAAACAGCAGAGCCCCCTGCTCTCCCTCCATCCTGGATCATTTCCGGTTGACAGCGACGTTGGGAGTCCACTGACCCATTTCATCAGGGCTCGATTTCGGGGGTCAGGTTGTCCATGAGCACACCCACTCACTGGAAATGAAGCTTGGTTTGGGGGAGTAAAAACTTCTCCAATCATTGCGTCAGTTTTATAAATAACTTCAAAGACTGGCATGCCAAGTTAATTCCATTAGCTATCACGTGGTTGCCAAAATAGCTGAGATAATGGCTGGATCTCCATTGGGCTAGATCCCCAGTCTCAATGGATTGTGGGTATGACATATCTCAAGATTTAAATAGGCACTATTTACTTGGAAATCTTGCAGTCAATCCTTGGCTTCATGATGGTAGATAGAAAACAACTACATATAAAGCTTATGGTTATTTCTTTCTGATTTAACAGCATACCAAATATTATGCACTGGCCTAATAGTGTTTGAGGTTTTAGCTAACAGATAATCATAATATGCCAAGAGCAAACTTTACATAGAAATTTCCATACTTTCATTGAACAGAATAATAATTTCAATAATCACTTACGAGTGTTAATTACAGAAAAATTCCTGTAATTTGTATTAATTAGAATGGTCCAAATCAATTACATCTCAATTATGGCATATGTTTCTATCTATAAATGAGAAAGTAATAAAAACATTTATTTTAACAAACTGGATAAAGAATTTGTCAAGAATATGTCTTACCCCATTCTCTTTAAGTAATGGTGAGAATTCATTATAATTGGCACACTGATTACATACATAGAGGTAGTAGAAAGCTATTCTGCCCTCATGCATGTTTCTGGAGGAAAGGCTGTCTTGTTCCTCTTTGCATCCTAGGAAAGTTTGTGACCTAGTATAGAATCTCAATACATAGTCATTCTTACTGCTGAATGTGTCAACCAAACCCATTTTTCAAGGACAGTGCAAAATGGTTGCATGGCTGAATTAGCATTGACTCCAAATGAATGGGCCCGAATTAACAAAGATTTATTCTTCATATCGTATTCCATGGCAGATTAATGTAAATTTAATTTTGATACTAGCCTGCCAGGATCCCCTGTACATAATGGAGTACTGAAAAGAAAAAAAGGCATGTCATAGTTTCTGTCTTCAAAGCGTTCGCTATTCAGGCAGTCATGCACCTTGTGGAGCAAATGATATAAAAGACCAAAAATTCAGAGGAGATGCTCAGTGTAAGAAGGTGACATTGGAACTGTTTTCACGGGTTGAGCTTTGAATGATGCTCAGAATTTTTATGGAAGGAATGATGGGTTAAGAATCAAATAACTTTGGGGTGCCTGGGTGGCTCAGTTGGTTGAGCGTCAGACTTCGGCTCAGGTCATGATCTCGCAGTTTGTGGTTTCGAGCCCCGTATTGGGCTCTGTGCTGACAGCTCAGAGCCTGGAGCCTGCTTCCAATTCTGTGTCTCCCTCTCTGTCTGCCCCCGCCCCGCCCCCCCCCGCTCATGCTCTGTCAAAAATAAATAAACATATAAAAAAAGAATCAAATAACTTAAAAGTCAATAAAATAAGTAACTTCTGGAGGAAAAATGATAGCATCTCAATTCAAATTTAGTAATTTAATAAAACAAGACATTCAGAACCTTCTTGTAGCCTACAGACTAATACCCTCTTCTATGAAATCTTTTATCTTTAGTGGGGGTATAAAGGTTGAGATGAAAGGGCACAGTTTCTTGGCTGATGCTAAATGTTTGATTTATTGCTTAGTACTTGGAGGATTTCGGAGAAGCTCTGCTGTACCAATTTGCCTTCAGTAAACTAAAGGAGAGTTGTCCTCCTAAGGAAACCCAGCCACAAAGATAAATTTTCACAAAGCTTTTGTGTTTATGATTGCCAATTGGAGATCTGATTTCCAGAGAGGGCTATGCCTGTGACAGCTTCATTCATTCATCTGGATCAATTTCAATAAGCATGTATTTCATGCCTATTCTGTGTCAAGCACTGCCCTGGACATGAGGGTGTAGAGGTGAACAATTGGACACGTTCCTGCCATTGAGGAGTTCGTGGTCTGGTGAGAGACCACTATGGGATACGCTAGCAAACGAACAATGTAATTCCAGGCTCCGAGTATCATTTTGAGGTCATTACAAATAATAGGAATGTTAGAGAGTAATTGGAGAATGAGGATGGAGACTCCTTTAAATAGGGTTTTCTACGAAGGCTGCTCTAAGGAGATGACATTTGAGCAAGTACAAATGCGGAAGTTGCCTCAGAATTTGCTTCTCCAACTTAAACCGAGGGCAGCCATATCCTTACTGGAAGATGTGCTCTGCTAGTCTTCCGTCAGCTGAGGCTGGGTATTTCGTTCTTCCCTGGGCTCTGTAGTATCATTCCTTATTTGCTGAAGCCTGGATGCTGGCCTTCTGGGATGGGGGCCATTTAGAGACTCCTCAAATCTAAATCTATCTTCCACATGGCCCCAGTAATGTCCTATTTTCATGACTAAACAAAGGATCAATTAATTAATAACAGTCAGGTAAATGGTGAATAACAGATAATTAAAAAGTATTAAATATGGCTTGGCATTCTATAGTTTTCTCAGAACTGTTCTATGTAATATGGAGATGTAGAAAATGTCTACCTTCACAAAGATTTCAGCTTAGTTGAGGAGTCAAGATAATATGCATGTGAAACAGTGAACAGTGAAAGTATTGCATTTGTTGTAAAGACCATGTATTCTAGAGAAGTTTAGAAGGAAACACATTTTTATTGAGTTTTTATTACATGTTACGCATTGGGCAAGTTTATCCTATAATCCTTGCAACTACTCTACAGAATTTGTATTTCAATCCCTATTTTATAGATGGGGAAATAAAAACTCATAGAGGTTAGCAGTGTGCACAAAATCACAAGAGCTTGTAAGTAACAAAGACAGGGCTCCAGCCCAGGTCTTTCCACCACTATGTTTTTCTGAGAATGAGATTCAAAGGGACTGTAGTAAAGAGAGGAGTGTTCATGGCGAAGGCGGAATTTGAATTGTTTGCAGAACTGGCAACCGTGTAAACTGAGGAGAGGGTGGGAAGCGGCACGTTAATGACAAGTATTTTCTATATGGGACAATGAGTTATGGCGGTTGGCAGTGGGGAGAGGATGTTCACCTTCTTAAGTCAACTCTCAAATGTCTTAAGTCAAATGTTCTCCCTCCTGCTCCTGGTACCATGAGTCTGGATTTCCTTTTTGTATGTGAGCTGTCCTGGCTCTGTAACGTGGGCAATTCAGGATTTCCTCCAGGGTCTCAGTGGGAGTCTTTATCCTGGAAAGAACCAGTGGGGGCTGGAAGGCCACAGAGGAGTCAGGCTACAACCCCCCCAAAACCCGCCAGGGCCCCTAGGCCAAGCTTTCTGCCACAGTCCCGGCGTCGAGCTCTGCACAGAGCCCCTTGATCCCACAGCCAGCCATGCAGCGCCACGTGGGACTGTGAAAGGGGATCTTGCTGTTTAAGGCCGAGAAAACATTCATCATGTTTTCCTTCTTAGCTCATTTTACTGCTCATAGCACTCATCTTTTATGGGCCAGCCTAACAGCATTTCCCACTTCAGATGCTTCCTACTCACACTTTCTGCTTTTATTAGACTTTATTGCAGGCCCTGCAGAGGCACAGAAAACCAAAGAGGTTTTGAGTCCTTTTTAGTATTTTCACCCAGTGAAGCTGAAGTGGACAAAGGGGACTGCCAGAGGACTGCCAGGTCAACCCTCTAGCAGTTCTCATTCTAGGAGAAATTTCTGGACTCCATGAAGAGAATTTGTGAAGTTTTTCCCTTCTTGCCACTCTGCCCATCCTTCCTCCACCCATGGGCAGGGAAAGCCTCTCCTAAGTTGTCTCTGGATGATGTAACAGCCAAACTCTCAAATAGCAGCACATTATTGTTTATTTCTCCTTCACCTTGCAATTCTACCTGGGCTTCCTGATTAGGTGGCTCTCTTCCAAGCAGTGATTCCAGGAACCAGGCTCCTTCCAGGCTCCACTATCTTCAACACACAAGCTTGGTTCCTCTCCATTCAGGTAGCAGATGGAGAAAGAATGGAAACTTGAACATGGAAGATGTTTATAAATCAGGCCTGGAACTGACTCCATGACTTCCTCCTGATTTTGTAGTTTGAACTCACGTGTAGTTTGGCCACACGTACCTGCAGGAGAAGGTGGGAAATACAGTCTAGTTGAGAGTCTAGGAAGAAAAGGAAATGGATTTGGTAGGTATCAGGAAGTGCCTGTAAGCCCCTGAGTGATCTAGACTCACTTTCTAAGATCTGCTCTTCCTGTAACCCCAGACTGGTAAAGGTAAGTCTAACTTCTAGTCCCAGCTTCTTGAATGTTTGGCAAAACTATTTGGAGCAGTTGACTTTACCCCACTAGAGGTCAGTTATCCATAAGAGGTATCTTTCAGTAGGTGTTCTTTCCCATTCTCTTAAAACATCTTGAGGATTTATGCAATGCAGAATGAGCTTCTCCCATGTGGTAATAACTATAGAACAAGAAACATTTATCAAGTGCTTATTATTACCTGCCAGCATTATTATTATTATTATTATGCTAGTATAATAGCTGAGAGAAAAATTACAGATGCTAAAAATCTTACACAAGGTCATACTCAGGCTGTCCCATTCAGAGTTTGCACAATTAATTAATAGAACTTAGCTAATTTACAGCAGGATTTTTGTTTTTATATTTATTTACTTGGGCAATGCTGAGAATGCTATAGGTAAGTCATATTCCCCGCCCTAAGAAAACTTTAAAGTATAGAAGGAATCCGTTCTTACTGTGTTTCATCCAGAAAGATCTCAAGCATGACACTGTGGTGTTAGGTGCCTTAGAATTAGCTTTTTTTTATTATTGTAATGTAAGTGCCCAGGTGGTAAGCTTTTGATTAGTGAGGCATCCATTTCAAAGACATCCATCTCCAAACGTATTGCCAGCTACACGACTAAAATAAAGGCCGTCCCGCCCATGCCCACAAAGTTCCCCGTTTTAGAAAAGCCCACTCGAGTGACCCTTTTCTTTTCCGGTGTTCCAGTTCCCGCTCTTATGTTTTAAATTCACCAAGAAAGAGTGAACCTGTGAAACCCTAGGCACTCTACCTGCAGCCCCAGCAAAGGCGGAGCCCCAGGTCAGGTCCATGTCTCCCATGACCTCACTGTGGGTCTCTGGCATGCCATGTACCTTCCAGAACCTGGAGGTTTATTCAGTGTGCCCTGATGGTTGTTTCTGAGGTGCACCATGCAATCATAAGAAGAACCACAAGGGCTGGTCCATCCACAAAATTGGCTCCAGTCAATCAGGGAGATATCTGTGGGGGTTCAGCAAGAGTAGTAGGGACTCAAGCGAATGCCCCAGGCATCACTATCAATAGGCTGAGGCGAACACAAAATGAACGTGGATATGTAAGCCATCTCTAGACTGTCAGGATCATCTTCTACTCAGCTTGTGGTTTGCAGGTCTTCAGATGACAATTTCTGCCCCAAAGTAGGATCATGGAAAGCCGTGTCATGCAATGTTCTGGGCAATCCCAAAAGAGCCAGTAAAATCCTCCTACGTGACTCCCAAACTGGGTTTCTGGAAGTAGGCTTTGTCTAACTCTGTGACAGCACCAGATTTTGGCCTCAGAATGCTGCCAGTGATGCCCCTCAGAACACTCACAGAGTGAGGCCCCCAGGACAACAAGCCAACAACCATCTTGTCCCCTTGCCAGTCAGTCTTCTTTTCAGGGAACTTGTTTAGCAATCCCATCATCCAGAAATGGTTCCCAGAAACACCTAGGCAACCTGCCACAGGTTCCATATCCCATTACCAGAGTCTGCTTGTCTGTGGAGGATTTAATGCTCCATCAATGGAGCCTTTTTCCTAAATGTTGGTTTTGTTTCTTTGCGATATGGGTTACATACATCTTCTCATTAAGGTCTCCAGGCCCCACCTTAAATTGGGCTCATTCTCCTGAAACATGGCCAGGGAAAGACTTCCTTAACCATTCAGAATTAGAAAGATTGAGGCCCTAGTAAAATAATCAGGGCAAAAGTCAGTAAGTCCAGAATTGGAAAGACTCATTTTTCTACTCAAAGCTTTAGGATGTGAGACTCCTTGAGACTTAAACACTCAAGGACATCCTTTATTATGTAGCTGAACAGAGCTATCCTCAAGCAAACTGAAGTTGCTGAGATCGGCAAAGATGATCTTGGCAGCTCCCAATCTGTATCTAAGACTGAAGCATGTTTTATGGTAGTAGTGTGGCTGGAAAGTTGATACAGAGGGTTAGGGGTTCATAAGTCATATCAGGCATCTTGGTTTGATAATGTCTGTGAAGATCAGCAGAGCCTTTAGGGAGGATTTAAAGAAGATACTGTCAGAGAATATTGAGCTGTATACCAAAGTAAAGGACAACCCAAAGTGGCTGCTAAATTCCTTGTCTCTTACAAGGTGAAAGTATGGGGAAAGTCAGTCATCTCTGTCAACACGGCCCATCCACAAGACCTGATAAATCAAATTACCCTTTGAGTGCTAAACTAATTAGTCTTTCTGTAGTGACAACTTCAGTTGGATGTGTGTTCTCCTATTTGAATGTCAGCGCAAGCCATACTTGACATATACCATGGGAAACTAATACTGACAACAAAACGACTTTCTGAAATAGAAGTAATTCACAGGCCTGGAAATAATATTAACCCAAACTCATTCAACCAAACCTTCAATAATGGCTCATCAGCATGAACAACTATTTTGTGCAGGACATGGTGCCAGGTGTTAGTAATGCATAGATAAATGAGAGCTAGCCCATACAATTTAGGAGCTCACAGTCCAGTATGGAGACAGGTCATAAACAGAAACAGTTGTTGTAGTGAGGAAATGCTATGATAGAAATAAACATGGATGCTATGGGAACACAAAAGAGAAGCAGTTGGGTCAGTGCAGAGTTGGAGGAAGACTTCTTGCAGATGATGATGGGTGGCTAAAAGTAAGAGTTCTTGTGCTTAGCATAGACATAGGATAAGTGGAGGACCCGTGATTGTCATCAGGTTGGCCTACAGTAATGTTGAAAGGAAATGCAGGTGCCCAGTGCCACATGATGCAGTAGGCCTGTGGAATTCTGGGAAATTTCGTATCAAAGGAAATGGCCCTGGAATGGTAGAAAATAATAACACATGGTCTAAGATTTAGAGTCCAAGGGAGTGGGCACCACTAGATATGTGGAAGTTCATTTTGATATAAGGTGCTGGGCAGCTCAAAGAGCTACAAGAGGCAGTGTCATGGAGAAAACGTAGGGCATACATCATCTTGTCATATCCTCTTAATCCATAATTATCCCAGAAAAGATTGCAGGAACCAAAGCAGAACTTCAACCCCTCTTGCATATCTGGAGAGCAATAGCATGCATGACCACGTCATCTTCACACCATGAACCTGATGACGCAAATGTGTGCAGACACTTAACCCACCATAGAAAAGCCAAGCACAGAGTGAAAAGGTCACTTGTGGGAAGGTGTGAGATGTGTGAGGAAAGCCAAATCACAGAAGAGTTACCCATGCAAGGGCCAAGTCAAGCAAGATTCAACAGGGGCCGTGTTGCCTGTTCAGGCATTTCATAAGCCTACACTCAAGAGTGCTAGCAGGACCCAGAGATCCAAAATTATGAGTTATTTAACTTGGCCTCTAGCATGACTAGCTCTTTTGTGACTTGGCTGTTCTTGGGGATGTCACACCTTGATTCTGTTGCATTTTACCAAAGAATATTTTTTTAGGTGCATTTTATACTTTCAGTGACATAGTCCTTTCTGTTTAGGGAAATAATTAAAGAAGAACCAGCAGTAGGGGATTTATTCATTCCAGGTCATTATCTTAGAAAATGCTGCTTTGCGAAGAGTTGTACCATAGAAGCATGAACTTTAATGGGACCTGCTGGTGCACACAAAACCATCCTTTTTCTCCCACTACATTAACTGGTAGATCTCATCAGAACCAGGAGACATTAAGGAGGAGATGCGGGGATGGTAGAGTAACCCTTAGACTTAACTGAAGCACATTAATTTTTGTTTTCAGCTCTCCTCAGTGGATGGGATTTATGGGACTTTTAAGCCTGAGACCTATCATCTGCTCCAAGGGAGCACAGATTTCACAGACTGTCCAAGCACAGAATGGAGTGCCGCTGTGATTAGAAGAGAGCAGGAAGCTGGCCTGAAGACAAGACCCAGAAATCTGGAACATTGAGAAATGAGCAGAGACTCTTGTAGAGCCTGGAGGCAATGACTCTCCAGGAGTCTAGTCTTCTAACTCACTTTTATAGGTCAGGAGATGACAGAATGAAATGCACTCTTATTTGATTTCCATTGACTCCCTCCTGGAAGCAGAGATTTTATTAGCATGTTTTGCTTCTAAAGAAGCTACAGTCTTTGGGCCATATCCAATGTTTCTTTTCTTCTTCTTCTTCTTCTTCTTCTTCTTCTTCTTCTTCTTTTCTTTTCTCCCCTGCTACATGGAAGGCAGCACACAGGAACATGACCTAGGCATATTTTTAAAAAAACCTGGATTTGAGCCTTTGGTTCTATCATTTATTAGCTGTAAGATGGAGATCATAATCTACTTCCTAGATTGTTAAAAGATAATGTAATCAAAAACCCTACTCTCAGTGAGGGCTGTAGGACAGCCACTTGTTAATAAATGCTAGCTGGGCTAGCGGTGGTCCTTCTGTCTTCCTGATAGAAAATAACATGATATCAAAGGCTGTTTCAAGAAAGACATGATTAAAAGTGAGTGACTTCTTGCTCCATCAAAGCTGGTCTGGGGGACTTTGAACCAGTGAGGATCTTGCCAAGGTTAGACAGCAACTGGAGTACTTGTTTTGTCAACTGGGATACCTAAGAGTGATGAGTCACTGGGTCATTCATGAGGATGAGCGAGGCATGAATGGGTTGAAAAGGTAGTAGATTCAAGTTCTAGTCCTGCCTCTGGTCAGCTGTATGACAGTCTTCAGGCCTTTCTGGGCCTCAGTTTCCTGTCTTAAAAATAGAGATGTCACAAGAGGTGATTTTTAGGGTCTCTGCCATCTCTAATGGCCCATGAAACATAGCTGGATCTCGTCCATGATTTTTGGTCAATCTTTGCAGTGGGTTCTGTTTAAAGAAATAAGTGAAAATCAAGATCAACCATAAACTGACAGATTTCACTTGTGTAGAAAGTCATACTTGACAACTCAGGTATCTCCTCTTCCCCAAGCACTTCTAAATGCTTCACGATCAGTTTTTATTGAAATATTTTTTTCTTTTTCACAAAGAAGACATTTACTTTACTTAAAGGCATTCAGTAGCAAAGATCCCTGGGTTTAGAACCAGCACTCAGTTCCCTCCCTTGCTGGTACTGAGTTTCCCTGAATCTCAGTTTCCTTCATCTATGAAAAAGGAATAATAAACTCTTTAATGTATAAAATGGGAAGGACTCAATTACTTGGGCTTGAGTAGTGTTTATAAACTATACATACATTAGATAGGCTCTCCTAGTAATCATAATATTCAAGGATAGGAGGAGTTTTTCTTTTATGTTCTTGATGGCATATAGCACAGTATTGGAGTCACAATGGATGCTGTAGTAATTATTGACTTGATAAGAATTAAATATTTTCTTTCTTTCTTAAGAATTAAATACTTTCTTTACATATTCACCTTTTTAATTTACAAAAGTATTCTTTCTTGCTGTAACAAAGTAAAATGAAAAGCATATATTCAATAAAATTATTTTTCCCCTGGCATGCTGTTATTAATTGTTTGGTATGGATCTTTCTAGAGTATTTTCCTGAGACTCTTTAGCCCACACACTCACATGTCCGCTCACACTTACACATGCATTCACATAGGTTTTTATTTCCTTCTTTTCTTCAACTGTTTTTAACCTAATAGTGATAATACTATACATATTATTCTATAAATAGCTGTTAAAAACTAATTTAATTTATCCCGTAACTGGCTGTATACTATTTCATTAGATGAATGCACTATAACTTATATCCAGTTCTCTCCAGATAAATATTTAGTTCGCTTCTATTTTATTTATTTATTTATTTAGCCAACACAAACAATGCCAAAATAAAAATTTTAAATATATATTTTGTCCACTTGTAGGCATTAAATCTTAGCTAATCCTAGCTCAAGCCTTTATGGGTTGAGTCTGCTGGAAAATTATGTTGGATTCCAAAGATAGACTTGGCTCTTAGCAACTTATCAAGGCTTCTTCAACTCTCTCATAATCCTCAAATGAGTAAGGCTTACTCAACAGCTGCTAGCAGCCCTGGTTTCCCCAAACGGATCATCTTGTGGGCTTCAGCAGGCCTGACCGTGAACACATTGAGTGCTGGCTCCAATAACCGCCCCCCTCTCTTCCACAGATGCTCAGGCCCAGGGCAGGGTTCTGTCTCTAACCATACATAGACAATTTTAGCAACAGCTTGTCTGGCATCTGTTTCACCAGGTTCTTAATCTCAGCACCATTAGTAATTGACACCATAAATAAGATCACCGGTGAGTGCCTGGAATCTTGGGATGGGCCAGGAATTTGACCTGGAGATTCTGGGGGATCCGACAAGAGCAGTCTTGTGGTAAATTAATATCTGTGGCAAAAAAAGGGTGACTCTAGCACATAGCTGAGTGGACACGCAGGTTTCCCATCCTGGAGGTACTCCATAAATAAGATAAAGTTTCCTGACCTATCTCTGGGATTATTTGTAGTCATGGTTACAGCATGTAGTAACTACAAGTCCTTTCTGTGACTAGAGGTGTGGGGCTTCAGACTTCAGGCTTTAGGCCAGAGACTGCAAACTGCTCGTATGTTGTTCTCAAACATGTAAAATGCTAACTTTTTAGAAAATAATTTGCCAATATTTAAAAATTGGGAGATTTTGCATAAAAGTCTAGATATTTGGTATCTCTTGGGAAAAATCAAAGAAAGATTTGGAACACTGAGGCCTCAGTTTCATGTGGGTGCCAAGTAGGGCCATCCTCTCAGAAGGGTCATGAGCAGGGTCTTTAACTGGTCTGCTCCACTGGTATTTGAGTCTGTAACTTCTGGCCTGTAACTCTGGCTTCGATGTGATGACATTTATAGCTCAGAAATTCTGTTGCTACCCATGCTAAGCAGAAGAGCTAACCACTCACACAGTATGAATGCAGTGGCATTCATTTGACTTCAAAGCTCCCAACTCTTCAATATTTCTTTTTTCATTTACCTAGAGGCCAAAAATGCCAACATTAAGATTCACCTGATGATAATTAATAGCCAACATTTATCCTTATAAAACCATTATCCCCATCCTAGAAATAAATGGAGGCCCAGAGAGGTTAAGTAAATGCCAAGGTCACATAGGTAGTAGGTAGTAAAGTTGGTATTTGCATCATTCTCCAGATGTTGTGGTGGGAATCATTATACCTCACTTCATCAGTCCCTTCCAAAGACTAAAATGCCTCCCAGTAAAGGGAGATTTGGAGTGCTCATCAGCTGATACCAAAGGACAGTTGGTTGAAGGCCATGTTTTTAGATTATAAGTCCATGAGGGCACAGAATGGGCCTGAAAGAAGGTGGATGAGGCATTGCAAAGAAAGGAAGAGGAAACTTCCATTTGTAGATTTGCCCTGCACAGAAAGAAGAGCATGGAAAGGGCCCCAATGTTAGGAGGATAGAGTCAAAGAACAGTGTTGATATAAGAAATATGGACTTCTGATAAAGAGTAGAATGCATATCCTTAGGATCCAGAGGAACCAAGGCTCACCAGCATGATCAAGGGAACTTTTGATGAAATATGGGGGGTGAGGTTGGGGTCAACATAAAGGTGGAAGTTGAAATGGCGAAAAAATGATAAAGCTCCTTCTGCTAGAACACGCTCAACTATCTGATGAATGCTTAAAAGGTAAGGACAGACATGAGAGGGAAGAAAGCATCTCTGTTTCTGACAAGTTCCCATTTTTTTCACCAAGGAGAGGTGTTAATACTGTGAAGTGCAGAACAGACAGAATCAAAAGGGAACTGAAGGCCAAGGTAGGTGGGAAGACAGAATGAGAGTCCCAGTGAGAAAGTAGGTATGGCTCAGTGGGAAGAACCTGGGTTTTGGAATTGAACAGACTTGGGTTTGGCTCCTGACTCAGCCTGACTCTGGTTGTGTAACCTTGGTCAACTTTCTTCTCTGTACTTCTGTTTTCATGGTTGGGATTAAATGAGGTATGTGTGTTAAATGCCTGGCACATGGCAGACCCTCATCACATAGCTGAGTGGATACGCAGGTTTCCCAGACTGGAGGTGCTCCATAAGTAAGATAAAGTTTCCTGACCTATCTCTGGGACTATTTGTAGTCATGGTTACAGTATTTGGTAGCTGTAAGAGCTTTCTGTGACCAGGGAGGCTGGGGGGTTGGGGGGGGACTTCAGACTTCAGTAAGTTCAATTCTTTAGATACAAGTGAATTGTACCCTGGGTACTGGAAGAATTTACAGATGAGATTAAGCAACTGTCATTGGTAATGGTTAAGAAATCATGGTTACCGAGAGGATTCCTAGAAAAACTGGAGAAGGGCAAATATCATTATTTTGAAAGGGGAGTTGGAAGGAAGAGGGTTTCAAAGGCACACACTTGGTGTCCAACCCAGGCAAAATTTTGGCATATGTTAACTAGCAGAAAGTCTTAGAGAAAGACAGCAAATGGTTTAGAAAAGACAACAGATAGTTTAGAAAGGACAGCAATTATTAGTAGGAGTCAGCTAGAATTGCTAAGGAAAAAAATGATTCCAGTAAATACCACTTTAACTTTTTGTCAAAATTACTAATTGAGTAGGAGAATGCTATGGATTAATCACACTATTGATGTAACATTTGACAAAGCTCGCAAGATATTTTGTGAACGAGATGGTGAGACTGGATTGAATGACAATATAGTCCAAGTGTGTGGACTACTCTCAATTCTTGAGGGAGCCCCCAGCGCCGCACCACAGGGGTCTCTATTTGGCCTTCTCCTCGTGACATCTTCATCAGCAATTTGTATGAAAATAGAGTACATGTCAGGAAGATGTGTAGTTCATATGAAAACTCAGAGAGGAAAATAATATAGTGAACAAGAGGATCAAGATTGAAAAATAATTGCCAATCTTCAAAATGGGCTAATAATGAAAATTTGGTATTACAATAAAAAACTTAATAAAAATGTATACACATATATATTGCCAATCTTGAAAATGGGCCAATAATGAAAACTAGCCAACTCATCAGAGGTGCTTGTTTATTTGTACTTCTAAATTCCAAAGTTTTCAGTTCTTCAAAGTACAGGAAGGGGGAGGACTATGTCACAAGAAGCACACACACACACAAACACACACACACAAACAATAATAATAATAAATCAGTTTCTCTTTCTTTTCAGAGTTGTCGATTGGAATTTCAACATAAGTCCAAGTCTGTTGTGACTCCTCAAGTCGTAGATTCAATTTCAGGCTGCAGTGACTAGATCAAGTGAGATGAGACCTTGGACTCCAGTCAGACTATGTCTGCGGTAGGAGTAATTGCAGAAGTAGTAGTGATGGAGGGGTTTGCCTGTGGTGATGGTAGCTAATATTTATCAAGCACTTTCTCTATACCTGGTACTGTGGTTTTACATGAATACATTAGCCTAATATACATAGCAGTATTAGGCGAATGGCTGAAATAACTCTAAAATCATAGTGACTTAATATAATACAATGTTATTCTTGCCTATGTCTCACAGGGACAGGGGAGAGTCTGGGGTGAGGGGATGCAGTCATGCAGAGACTCAGGTTCTTTCGATCTTATGGCCCCATCTTCTAAGCCCTTGAAATAATCCTCATTCAGTAGGCAGGTGGAAAAAGAGAAGGAAGGTCCCAATTTGTGTGTGTGTCGGGGGAAGAGAATATCTGAAAGTGGTAGATATCACTTCTGTCCACTTTCTATTGCCCGGAACTCAGTCACACGGCCTTGCCTAACTTCAAGGAAGACTGGAACATGTACTCCCACTGTGTGCCCAAGAGGATGAACAACACACACACCGGTAAGCACTAAAAGTCTGGATTATTTCTTTAAACATTCAACACACACCTAGGAGGTAGATAACTACTGTTAATCTCATTTTAAAGAAGAAACAGATTCAGTGGTGGCACCATTCAGATCTATGTATTAATCTTAAAGAAGAATAATGACAAGTTATATATTCCGAAGAAATAGGACCTCTTTATAGATGTCCTGTGAGCTTGACAGAATTGTTTATGTATAACTTGGAAAGGAGAAGCCAAATGGATGGGAGGATAAATACCTTCAAATAGTTAAAGAGTTGATTTGAACTTGAGGTAGAAGAAATGATTTTTTAGAAGTTGGACTCATTCTGTAAAGCCACAATTCCTGGCATTGCTAAGAGCTGTCTGTCCCCAGAGAGTTCCTGTGGAGGCAGAAGGGGTGACTTTGAAAAATATTGTTAAAGTGACTCCAGATTGGGTAGAAGGTTTGGTTCTATGATTCTGTGGGGAGAAAAAAAAGACACTATGCCCATTTAAAATTTTTGCCATGGGCCTCCAATTTCTCAGTTGGCATCATGGACGGAAACAGGCTCCTACAAATTTGCCATGCAAACACAGTAAAATGTCTTTAATTCTGGTTAACTGAGCAGGGTGTGTATGTGTGAAGTTGTGGGGGGTGGTGACGAAGAGGAAGGAGGATAGAAGAAGGCTGGTCTGAATGAGGTACTAAGAATGAATAAAATAATATTTAAAAAAAATTGTTTCATTCTATGATTTTCAACCTGATTAAATCTTACCTCATTTTAGGTATGCTTTTGGTGAATAAGCCTAACTTATTGTGTATGTTTCTTCTCTGACAAATAAATCAAGCTTCTAAATGAGTAAATGGCTTTTAGCTTTCATTCAAGTGGGTTAATGACAAATTCCCTCTTATTTTTGTTTCCTACTCGCCCCCACTTCCCCAAACTAACTGCTTTAGACTATGTTTCTTAACATGTACTAGAAATGCCAACTATGTTTCAGGCCCTGTTCCAAACATCAAAAGCTCTGAATTAGTTACATTTGAGTGAATGAGAAACATATATTACAATTAATTTTTTTTCCTTAAGGTAACTCTTTGAAGAATTTCTGCTAAAACCTCATTTAGGTGAGAAGAACAAAGCAAAACAGAATTTACTTTGAAAACATTACTTTAGATTACTTAGATTCATGCCTAGTTAGGGCCAGAGCCTTGTCCTCTCCTTCCTCCCTCTTCTGCTCTGCCCACCACTGCTTGTTTGACTTTGTTTTTTGGTGTGTGATTTCTCCCTTCTCCCTCCCATGAATGGGCTCTAGAGCCTAAGAGAGGTTGAGAGGAAGTGTATGGAGCTGGGGGAGGACATCACACTGCTAGAATAATGATCTGTTGAAATGACTAACATTTTCTATGAATCATTTGAAGGACTTTACTGGTGTTTGTTGGTGATCCAGTCTTACTGGAGGAGGGCAGAAGGCATGGGCGGAAGTTCCAGCTGGCCTTTCATAAACTATGAAAATCTGGGAACATGGCTTACTGTTCGTGAATCTCAGTGTTTAAGAATCTCACATTTTAAGAATGGGAATAATAAGATCACCCAACTTATCTTCACCCACTTGTCAGAGTAATGGGTCAACATTGTAACACATGTGAACATTCTTTGTAAGTAAGAAGCTGCTTTCCTTCTCCCTCACCCTAGTGTCCTTCTTTATTTTCCCTTCTTTTATTTAAAAATCATTTCGTGGATGCTTACAGCCAAATATTTCACTTTTGAGCATTTTTTTTTTCCCCTGAATGACCCTTAATGTATGGAAGGAGTTGTCTCCATGGCTGAAAGAGTCTCCTCTTCTGGGCTCAGGAGATAAGTTGAGCGTCAATGGAGGCATTCTGTGGAAATATTTTGCTTCCTCAGAGACTGGACAAAGGCATCTTCAAGCAGATAGTTCCTTTGGGTCCAGGACCAGGCAGAGTCACAAATTCAGAAAGCTCTTCTGATCTTCCAGAAAGCAGTGGCTCAAGAATAACTTCTTTCACGTTCCAGGAAGATACTAGACTAATTGAATTCCTCGCAGGTAAAAGTCAAGGGGGATCTGGCTTTGGCACCAACTCAACATCAAGTCTGATGTGGAAACTATGAAAATGTACAACCCTCCAAATACAGGGAGACTAATTGACCAAAGGCCTAAATGTTGCACCCTGAAACCCACCACGCCATTCACATGGAGGCCACACTTCCCACAAGCTGCTGCTAGGATATTAAGGCAAGCCCATTTCTGTGAGGCGTGGGACTCTGATGACAAATGACTCTTGCTGGCTCAAGGACTCCCCAGTGGTCTTAAATGATCTTCCTTAGATGGTACAGGACTCTAGGACACTCCCATTCAACTTTTTCTCACTTTTCCTTTCCCTCAAGATTAGATTCACGTCTTGCTCTGAGGGTTTCCTGGTCTGACAGTTCTTCCGTCTTTTTTCTGGCTCCCTTTCCATTTCGCTCACACAGGCGTTCCCCCTAATAAAATCTTTGGACACACAGTCCCAGCTTGACTTCTGCTTTTCAGAGGACCCAGAATAACACACTTGGCAGATCATGTAAACCTCTCAGTTTCAGTTTTTATATCCTGCAAATTGAGTGAGTTGGGGGACAGAGAGAAGATCTAGAAGAGAAGAAGGCAAAAGACTCAGTGACTACATTGTGCCAGACAACATCATGCATTTTTTTAAACATAATTACCACATCAACTTCAATGCGGCTGGTAGCACTGTTTTACAGAAGAAGCTGAGGATCACAGGAATTAACTCATTAGCCTAAGATTACTGCAGAGTCTAGACTTGACCCCAGATCTCTTCTAACTTCAACATTATGTTTCCTCCACACTTCCTCTTCTTTTCTGACTGCTTAATTGTGAGGCTCACATGAGATAATGGATGTGAAAGCACTCTGAAACTGTAAACTTGTGTTACTCCAAAACCAGAGATTAGTCTTTCTTTGGCTGCAGTCAGGATCACTACATGATATGCAGGCAAGTGCAAAATGAAAATGTGGGGCTCCTTGCTCAAACTTTATTGAGAATTTTAAGATGGCATGGCAGAGCATTAAACCAAGTGTGGGCCCTTCTGAGTGTGGGACCTATGAAGCCAGCCCTGGTAACAGATGAATTGTCAATACAGGGATATTTGAATTGAGCTTGTAGTAAACTTCCTAGAAGAATCATTCAAACATTTAATTGTTCATCGAGATCATGTAGAAAAGAAAGCCCCACATAGATCCCTGGGACTCTCAGTTCCACAGAAACGATCTCCGGTTGTCTTTAGGAGAAGTCACATACATTTCAAACAAAAACAGAATTCTGAGCCGGAGGGATTCAGTAATGTTTACGACAACATATGGGCCAGAGGGCAGGATGTGTCCGTAGTAATTTTTTTTTACCAGCTCCAGTGTTTCTGGTGCTGGATGCCTAGGTTTCTTCTGAAGACATCCAGGGGCCTCCACTCCAAGCTACAGCTCATGGGAAAGCACCGGGCCCTGCCATCTCCCCCACTGAACTCTATAAAGCCATGCCTGCTAAATTAGTTCTGGGTTCGGTTTTGGAGGCAGCTTGCTTTCTTGAGGGCAGTGCTGCTTTCTTCAAGTGTGGGGCAAATCCTAATTCTCATCTAGCAGAAATTCACACCCACTTTGCTTAACCAGATGGGAGGCACCATGGTTCTGTGGCGACTTTAGATTCAAGCAGCCTCGTTAAGGATGGCTGGCTATGGTATGATTATGAAATTTTAAGGTAGGCACAAGCTAGTATGATTTCTCCTGTGACTGGGGATATTGTTGGTTGGGTCAAATATCTATTATCGGGAAAAACCTACATGAGCTTCTTTGTAAGGCAGTATGAGGTGTATATGCACATTATCCTGGCCCTTGGTGCAGTTAGTTTCCCCTGAACATACGGATCCTCTTAAACTGGGCAGGGAAATCCATCAGCATTGTCCTCATTCCTGCTTGGGTCTGACCTTCCACTTTGAGCTTTTGACATGGTTACTAAGAGCTACTCTATCATTTCATGGCATAAAAGCTGGTGACAGCCTGGAGGAAAACAGTCATGAATCTTAGAGTTATTGAATTGTGGGGACCTCAGTAGTCCACCCCTGTGCCTTTGGGCAATCTAGCACCAGCCTCTTCTCTCACCACTTCCCCCATTTGTTCTTTGTGCTATTGCCATACTGTTCTACTCTTGTTTACTTTTGTGGAATCCATTTAATTGGGCTGGAATGCCCTTGTTTGCCCACAAGAAGGACGCTTACTTTTTGAAGATGTTGTTCAAAATCTCAGTTGCTTGCTCCGTCCTCTGGGCTCCCACTCCTTCTCTTAGTACTATGCACATGTGCACTAACTCACATATGGCCACCATTCACTTGCATACTGCCCTCCCAACTAGTCGGTGTGTACCTGAAGAACTGGAGTTGTTCTTCTTGGTCTCTATAAGCTTGGACTTGTAGAGGACTACAGTGTCCAAACCATGGTAAGTTTTCATTAAGTCACTGATGAACAAGAAGTAAATGAGTGAATTATCCCCCGTCCAGAGTGTCTTTCCCGGCATCCTGCCACAGAACAAAATTGCTTCCTACTCCCAACTTCCTCTTACGCTGGTTTCAGTGGAAATGTAGACGTCATTTCTGTATAACAAGCTGTAGACTATCCTCATCCCTCACCTTCACAGAGAAACAATCCTTGTCTCTTTAATAAAGTCATGCAAGCCTTAATTTTTCAACCATTCAGCTGCATCCAGTGCTCTTCCCAGAAACTTCTATAGGATGGAGTCATACCAAATAGCAGGGTTCTTTCTTCCAGTTTAGCCCTCAATATTCAGGAGGCCATGATGCAGTCAGCATGGCATGACAGGGCAAGGAGAGTCCAGCTGTATAAGTTCTCCTAGTATTATGTAATTTAGTGTTCACCTTGGCCCAGAAAAAAAAATTCCCCAGAAGATTAAAGGGGATCTATGTCTTAAAACTTAGACTAAGGTGATTCGGTGTTATCAAATAGTATGTCACATATTGTATGTCAATTATTATAATAGTCAATGTCAATATAATAATAGTTTAAAATAGTTTTAAATATAATGTTATTATAGTAATTTATGATTATCACAGTTATAGATTATAATAATTTATTTTTAAAAATAATACCTATTATAATGGACTATGATAGTTGATAGTATATTATAAAGAGGTTATAATAGCTTATGGATTGCCAGAAGCCCACCTCCAGATTGTGTTCTTATATCATCCACTACTTATACCCAGAAATGTTCAGAGTCCATACTATCTCACTCTCTCTGCTGAGGATCAGGGGGAAGTCATTTTATAAGAGGGGGTGCTGGCACATCACCTATGTACCATTTAAGACTTCAGAGGAACATTAAAGATGATATGTAAAACTATGAACAAACCTGTCACAAATGGAAAAAGGGCTTCAAAGCCAGAAACATTTTACTTATGGATATTCTGAATGGAGAAATAGGAGATTATGATGGAAACAAAGGAGGAGAAAACCCCTAAATTGATGACTAAGAAAACATAGATGTCTGCTTCTCCAGGCTGTAAGTGTCTTCAGCTTGTATGTGCAGATGCCTCCTACGTCTAGGGCACTGCACAATAAGGCTTTAGCTCTTTTAGACATCCAGATTTGTCAGTATAGAAGGCTTTCGTTTGGTCCCATGGCAACAATTATAGGGTGGGTGGGTAAGTTCTAGTTATTTCTATCTTTACCCCATCAGAGAGGAGGCCACTGTGACACCGTGCAGGGAGGCTTCCTGCAGGGATGTGTGAGCTCCCTTCATGCCTGAGCAGTTGGCCTCTTAGTGGATTTCTGTGCAGTATAGCAAGCAAGGCGCTGGGAGGCTGGGGCATAGCAGTGGCACCAGTCACACAGGTTTCTGGTAAGAGGCTGAAAATCTGTCCTGAGGCTGACCTGAGGGAGAATGGAGGCAGGGCTGTGTATAGAAGACTCAGATTTGTGTAGGTCTGTCCCTTCTTCAAATCTCTTGTCTCATTTTTAGACCATGTGTCAGCTCACACTGTCAGGTTTTTAGTTCAAAAAATATGGTTATGACCAATGTGGATGATTGCAAAGGGCACCGTCTACCCCTCAGACGAATGCATGCTTCTCTATGCGGATTGTCTTTGAAATCTGGTATCTGAGAGGAACAACACATTAGGTCTCTAACACTGCAGAGAAGCATTTCCCAAATCCTTTCCAAGAAACTATTAATAAGTGTTTGTTTGTTTGTTTGTTTCTAACCAGAGTGTGGTTTAATACTTATTGGGAACATCTCTACTCAGGGACTTCTGAGAGCTTAACATGAACTGGAACTAAGACAAGGTGTATGATATTTTCCAAACTTACTGCTCTGGACACCTGCTGGTACAATCATTCAGAAGAACACTCTTTAGAAAACACAGTTTGGAAACAGAATGGTCTTCTCATTTGTCATCCAGGCCAGGGGAATTTGAAGAGAAAGGGGGCACCATCGTGTCTGTAGAACAAGTGTATACTAGAACTGTCTGAGGCGAGCCTCTCGCAGAATCGGCTGACTGGGACGGCTCCGGAGCCTTGGGATTTTCTTAGGGAGGAGGTGGTACTGAGAGAGACAGTGGCTGGCAATGCAGGAAGCATCAACAGCAGATTCACAGTTGACTTAGAGATTCTCAGCGCACAGTGAGGGAGGAGGACTTTGGGAGGCTCCTTGGCAGAGCCGCAAACAGTAGCCATCAGTAATGGAGGTGGGAAGTACATTGCCATCCTCGGGCCAGGACTTTCTGCCACTCAGCTGACCCTACCCGCGCCCTGTATTTCAGTGGAGTAATGTGCTCGCCGGTGGCATCAGGTCTCCGCGTGAGTGCCTATGACTCCTACTTGTAAAATGGCCAATTGCAAAAACAAACAAGCAGCTTCGAGGACCCTGGGAAAAGAGGATGCCATTTCACCCAGGATCTGCCAAATAAAACAGTCTGGGAAAAACAAAATAAATAGATTTCTTAGGCCTAATGAGAAACAGCAAGTGTTTCTAATTCAGGCTTCCTCTGGGCCTCCTCTCTCTGATGTGCCATTGGAACCTGGTCTTGCAAAAGTTGCTGCTCTTTGCCCAGCCGATTGGGCCTCCTTCACAGTTGGCTTAGTTGTCCTGGGTTTCCTCTGAATAGCTTCATGTATTCCATGCAGCACAGTGTCCACTTCCTTCTCCAGACATCAGACAATTTTTCAAATCTTTCATCAGTTAAGTTCTTCTGTTTATTTTGCCTGACTCTAATCCTGGAGCCTCAATGAGAGGAAGATTAGCAGAAGACCATTTCAACCTCCCTCTGTCCCTGGATCAGAAGTAGGCAAGCTCTGTGTCATTCATTAATTCATTATTTAAATACATCTTTCTCTCTCTCTCTCTCTCTCTCTCTCTATCAGGGAGCAAGGGACATACTTGATTTTTTAAAAAAATTCTGAATAACCCTCAAGCTGCAGTGGAAAGGTTGGATTGAAAGGGAAAGTTCTTGGGGCACTGGCTCAGTTGGTTGAGGGTCTGACTTTGGCTTGGGTCATGACCTCACACTCCATGAGTTCGAGCCCCATGTCGGGCTCTGTGCTGACAGTTCAGAGCCTGGAGCCTGCTTCGGATTCTGTGTCTCCCTCTCTCTGCTCCTCCTCCACTTGCGCTCTCTCTCTCTCCCTCAAAAATAAATAAACATCAAAAAAAAAAAAAAAAAAAAAGAAATGGACAGTTCTGGGGCAGGGAGTTCAGTAGGGAGAATTTTGCAGGAGTCCATCCCAACTGTGCCAGAGGTTGAGAGATCCCAGATCCTCTAGCATTCAGAGTGATTCTCCAGTTTCTCTCAAAGCTAGAGAGAAAGGACCAGAGTTGGCATCCTGTAACACAGGCTTACATTTGCATGTAGATTAAAAGCACTTTCATAGTTATCCAATGTGATCTTCACAACTATCTTGCAAATTTGGAGGTGAAGGGGACAGTACCTCCACTGCAGAGACAGGGAAATGCTGCTGATGGCTGATGATAGAGCCAGGGCTAGAATCTACATCTCCTCATTTCCAGCCCTGAGTGTGTTTTACCTGAGCAAGCTCCTTATCAGGCAGTAGTTGTTTGGGGGTTCTTGGTATGAGTTTGGAAAGGCATATGGTAGACATACCTCACCACTCCATGATGAGAAAATGTGTGTTCTTCGTGGCAGGGGAGGCACAGGCTCCTTTTTCCTTAAAATGACAAGTTTAGCCATTGCATTGGGTTGAACATTGTCCCCCCCCCCCCCAAATTCATGTCATTCTTGAAACGTTAGCATATAATGTTGTTTGGAAATGGAGTCTTTGCAGATGCAATTAGTAAGTTAAGATGAGGCCATACTGGAGTAGGGTGGGTCCCAAATATGACGAGTGTTCTTGTGAGAAGAAAAGACACAGACACAGAGACACATCAGGAAGAAGGCCATATGGCAACGGAGGTGGAGATGGGAGCAATGCTTGTACAAGTCCAGAAATGCCAAAGACTGCCCAACCACTGAAAGCAAGGAGAAAGGCATGGAACAGACTCTCCCTCAGAGACCTCCAGAAGGCAACAGCTTGGTTGACATCTTGATTTTAGACCTCTGGCCTCCAGAATTATGAGAAAATAAATTTCTGTTGTTTTAGGCAACCTTGTTTGCGGCACTTTGTTACAGCAGCCCTAGGGAATTAATATAGTTATGTTCTGGAAAAGTGTTGTCCGATAGACGTATATGACTCATATGTGAATTTTAAATATTTTAGTAGCTGCATAAAAAGTTAAAGAGATAAATTAATTTCAACAATATATTTTATTTAACCCAAGTTTCAGTTACACAAGAGGAGTAAATTATAGAGATCTGTTGTACAACATTGTGCCTATAGTTACCAATGCTGTATTATACATTTACAATTTTTGTTAAGAGGGTAGGTCTCATGCTGGGTGGTCTTATCACAAAGCAAACAAAACAACAGCAAAACAAAGGGGCATGAGGAAACTTTTGGAGGTGATGAGTATGTCTGTTACATTGATTGTGGTAAGGATTACACATAGGTGTTTGCCTATGTCCAAACTCATCAAATACTTAAACATGTATAGTTTTTGTATATCAATTATACCTTAATAAAACTGTAAAAAAAGATCAGGCTAAAAAAATGGAAACAATTATTTAAACATGTAATCAATATAGCATTATTAATGCTATTTGTTTTACAATCCTTTTTTCACATCAAGTCTTTGAATTTGATGTGTATTTTACATGTATAGCATATCTCAAGTTCAGACCAGCCATTTCAGGTCTTCAGCTATCACGCATGACCAGCTGTCTGTCAGGTACTCCATCTTGGATAGCACAGTGCTGGGCTCTCCCCTCCCTGTGCCAGGTCGGTGAGCATTGTATTGCACTGCTTTGGTGGCGGCAGGAGAGGGAGCTAGAAAGGAAGGCCTTTGCCCTTTGCACTGTGCCTTCTGGTGCTCTCCCAATTCCTTCTGATTTGTCCTAAGCACAAAGCCTTGCAAGGGCCCACTGCTTCTCTACCAGGGAGCATCAGGTCCAGGCCTGCCCCCGGTGCCACTAGTACATCTGAGATAGGTGGGATGGGGCAGAATTCCTTTCCAGACATGCTGCTTCCTCACTATTGTTCCAGACATGTCCTAGGACCTTCTCCTTGGCTTGGCTGAATCTTGCTTCAGCTTTCTGCTGTCTCCCAGGGACAAGGAATTCTCAGGCTTCTGGCTTCTTCTTGGAGCCCTGAATATCCATCATCTTGAAGCATCTACTGTATTTAAGTACAGGTTCTTCCTTCCCTCCCTTACGCTGTTGCCTGGGAGTGAGGCAGCGGGCACAAGTCTGAATCTGACACTGACGGATTCTCATGCTGATTCCAAAGAGATGCTCAAACCAAATGTTACAAAGACAAACCATATGGGAGCCCCGGCACTCTGGGCCATTAATAGGAATTTTTAAATGACTGTGATTGATGGTGTGGCTCTTACAAGTCCAAGATCAATGAAAGTGCATCTTGATCTTTTGAACTCCTTCGTTTTTCCTTAGATCCTTTTCCTGTACAATGAGGCCCATTTCTGTGATGCCTGAAGGCATCTGGGGGCCCCTCCAATGGATTTGCCATCCATGCCTTTGCCAGCCGGCCTGTTGTTGGAATGGCAGAGGGTGAGGTGAAGGCCTTGGAAACTAGAATTCTCATCATGAGGTTAAATGCCAAATCAGGCCTTTCAAAGTGGAAATTCCATATCATGCCTAGAGAAGGACTCTGGGCCAAATGAGGAACATCATTTGCCTTGTCACAGACTAGGGGGATACTATTAAGGTAGGCATTTATGTTCTCGAGCTTGTTTCTGGCATGCTTATCTACCTGGGCATAAAAGGAACTCTTCTCTTTCACCGTCCACCTAGAACTAAGGTATTAAAGAGGGCTTGAGAATTTGCCTTACTTTGAGTCTTGAACACTTCCTCACATCTGGGGATCTCTCTGCCGAGAATACATACAAGAACACAATTTTGCATGCGATTTCAGGGCATTCACAGGCCTCCTGTAACCAATCCATGGATCCCACATTAATGACAGACGGTGCCGAGTAACTATTATGGGATCGAAGTGAGACAGTCAGATTGAGGTAGAGTACTATAAAAAGGCAGGAAACCATTTCTTTTTCTTATTTTATGCATTTCTCAGAAAGCCTCAACTATGCTTTACAAAAACAGGTTCCTTGGTAAAATGAGTTTGGGAAACACTGTACCTGGTCCTGTCTCCACTCCCACTTTGGAAATTCACAATGCAAAATAACATGCTCTCAGAAATCCTGGAGAAATCCCAGATTAATTTGACCAGGGAATCTTATATTTTTAACACCTTAAATGTCTCACAGAATATAGTGTGGAAAATACTGGCCAACATTATTAAATCAGGATCAATGTGTAGACCGCTCCACATTTTGGTTTCTCCCGAGGGAATTCCTAGGTCCTATTTTTCTCTCCTATTTTTCTTCAAACTACGGTGTGTCTCCTGCTCCTGCTGTATCCTGGGTAGCATGGTCATCTATGTACATGGCTAAGTGTGAGGAGGTAGGGCCATGAGTGAGTACAGCATGGCTGCCTTTTTGCGTACCTCAAGAGGCATCATGCAATTGCACTTCGCTATAGAAGGTGCCATTCTCACAGAATACAAGGTTCGAGTGTCCCCTGGAGTTGTGCAGTGGGGATGGAGTGCAGACTTAGTTCTCAGAGGTGCTCACTTGTTCTTGCTCTTTCTCTGGTTTGTGGACAACTAGGATCTCTCTTTGGTGGCGGCTGTCTGGAGCCACCCAACAGGAATCACAGTTGTCGTGCTGTGTGGGAGACCCAGCTGAAAAACGATCGAAGAAAATGTCTCCAGGAAGTTGGCATTTGAGGTGCACCTTGAAAGACATGAAGGTTTAATTCAGCAGTGAAGGGCCTCCTTGGCAGAGAGGATGGCATGAGCAAGGCATGGAGGTCTGAATCTCGTGGAACCAGAGGTTTGTGGAACATATACTGGGAAATGGATCTCCACAACTAAGGGGCATCTGACTGGATCTTTCATGGTTCAGATTTTGGCGAAGGCTGCAGCTATATACAAACTCAACTTCATTTGAGGCTCCACAGTTGTGGAGTGGTAGAAAATAAAGGACCTGACCAAGCTAGGTGTTTGACAGACCGTCCCAAATCCTCCTTCAAGGATTCTGACTTGGACAATTGCCAAACACGGCTTCCTTCTTCCCTTTTTAAAACTTTTTTTTTCCTTGTTAATTGTTAAGCCCTGGGTATTCTGTAGGAAACTTAATCCAGCTGTTTCTGATTCTTTTACACTTGACTTTTTGAAATGTTATTTTGTAAGAACTTTTGGATAGCCAAGCATCTTTCAGAACCATTTCCATAAGCCTTTAAACCTATTTACTTTGAAGCAGGAAGTTGCTGTTTTGCCAAGAGAACATGGATCTTGGGCCTGAGAGCCCTACTGTAGGACGTTTGCCCACCTCATCGGGTTCCCCACCTGGCCAAAGTGTCTGCCCATTCTGGACATGAGGCTGCAGGGTTTCCCCCAGTGCTGTGACTTTATAGGCAGAATGGATCCAATATTTTCTGTGTTTGCTATGGAGGTCATAGCACCTAAGAGATTGATCAGTTTCTTGGCACCTTCAACTTGCTTAAAGCACCAAAGGAAGTGAGCTCAGCATGCAATTTTCAAATGCTCCTTCCAAGTCAGATTTCTTCAAACAAGGTAACTCATAGCAACATGTGGATACCCATTTAGAGGGCAGCTGCCTCTCCAATTTCCTTTTGGCCATGATGTCAGGAACCACTTCTTACTTATCTTTGAATGTCCAGTATTTATCGCAGGGCTCAGCATAAGATAAGCGTTCAGGAAATGTGTGCTAACTGCTGGCTCAGGGGTCATTGTGTGAGAACAAAAATCATAGAAGTTCTCTTCAACTGAACTAAACTAAACCTTCTTTTTTAATTCTCAAGGGATCCTTGGTGTAGGATATTAAAGCATGTATCAGCTCTTAGAGGCAAATTTTACTTCTTCTATATAAAGAAAATAATCAGTGCTTCAAGGAAAAGAATACATGCTTCCCAGAATTCCAGGCGGTTTAGTTTCTATAAGGAAAGATAGAGAGACTTGGAAAATCTAACTATTTTTTTTCCTATGGAAAGTGAAAAACTTGTTAGGCTGTATTGGTTCATGGCCACCAGTCTTAAGGCTTTTTGTCATTATGGTTTTGATTGGCTTACTCAGAATTTCCAGGGGAATTTGAGACTTTGAAATATAAATGCTTCTGATCTGAGGGAGTAAAACACTGAGCAAAGTAAAATCAGGCAGGAGTTATGGACAGAGGCAGCAGATAGAGGTGTCTGCCCCATAAGACTGAGTTTGATGATAATGGCAAACCCTTATTAAGCACTTGCCAGCTGCCAGACACAGTCTTAAGTGTCTAATTTGTAATTTAATTTAATTTAATTTAATTTAATTTAATTTAATTCTCACAACAACTCTATGAGGAACCATTACTTTTTCCATGTACCAATGAGGAAACCAAGGCACAGAGATGTCACTTGCCTGAGGTCACACAGCAGAGGCAGAATTTGATCCGAAGTAGCAGAACTCCAGACTGTGTTCATAACCTCTGATTAGTTGCCTGCACTGCTTCTGAGCTAAGCAATATTGAGGAGGCATTTTGAACCCTTTGACCCTCGGTACTCAGGGCTACAATGGGAATAATAATAATAATAATAATAACAATGATTGATTTATCATATCTATGTTGTAGGACAATTTTCTGAATCATCGCAGGTGATGAATATGACAACATTTATAATAAGCCCTGAGACACAGGTGCCTGGCTCAGAATAATGGCTCAATAAATATTTTTTTGGATAGCAAACTGAATAATGGATTTATAGTAAGTGACGTTCTCCCCAAATCTACTATGGTATCTATTCACACCAGGTCTTTTAACAGATAACTCTTGAAGGCAAGCCCCATACTTGATATAAAAGTAGCATAAACCTAAACATCTCTCAAGGATCATCTGCATTTTAGATGCATTTCAGAGCCCTTGAAATCATCTTATTTAATAGCGAATGCCAGGTAAGGTGGCCATTTATAGACTTCTGACTAGAGAGGGGCAAGACTGCAACTGTGTACCCCAAGTGTTAGTGAATATTATCATTCAAAAAGTTAAATATACATTTGCTGAAAATTATTAGAACTCAAGAAGCCAGTATCTCAGTGAAGACCACTACAAGCTCTATGAGAGCAAGAAATGTGTCTATCTTGTTCAGTGTTGAATCGTTGGAGCCTAGAATAGAGCCTGGCTCATAACACGCTCAAATATCTACTAAATGGATGAACGTAGTAGAGGTCATTGCCCTGTCCTCCCCTTCCAGCTAGAAATGGGGGCTCAGGATGGGGTCAGAGCTGGGGTCGGAGCAGTAGGACACTGCCTGAGCAGTGCTGTCGAGGAGGCGTTCATCCCAGGCTGCTGACCCTGGTGGCCTTCCTACTCAGCCACAGGGAGCTGTTTCTCTCTTTATGAATTTTCAGACTTTATTGTGCACCCAGAGGTCTCTTTCCATAACCAAGAGCCAAGTGACTAGTGACTGGTGAAATGAGCTTGAATAAAAATCAAGGTATTATATCATACTTGATGCATACACATCCACACATACAACACACACAAATCTATGAGCTTTAACTGAACGAAATCAGAAATCCCTGGCAGAATTGCTGAATTTAAACAGAAACCACCTATGAATCTCTTTCTGAGCCTTGAACTGGATTGAAGCTTCTTCTCCAATAATAATGATCAAAAACCCCCCAACACACACACACACACACACACACACACACACAGAGCAAAGAAATAAAAATACTCCTAATGAAACAGTTTGAACTAGAACTGACTCTCATATTTATAAAAACTGTTGATCCCCTAGATCACATTAACCAAACTCATATTTCATTCATTTAAATTCATTTAAATACAGCTACGCTGTATTTTATGTAAAAGGTACATTCAGTGAAAGATGGATGGATCTAGTTTTTGTGAACCAAGCATATTTTTAACAGTAGTAGGGAATAGGATAATCATATTTTGAGCAGTTTTATAGAGAAAGATTCCATTTGTGACAAGAGGAATTGGCTGCTGGTTTATATTTTAAATCAATTTAGATTTCCATACCTTGACTTTTCTTAAAGTGACCCCACCAGCATACACATGTAGCTACATTTCAACATCTGAATCAGGCTGAGTCTTGGTTTCCATCATTCCATGCAGCCTCCCTTGTTATTGCACTCATGCTTTGACGTACTTTACAAAGCCAAGTCCAAAGAGTTTTCACATGTATGGCCCTCTGTCCAGGTTCTAGTTGAGGTGTCGGGGATAGCACAGCCACCTGAGTCTTGGACCATGATGTCACTGTTCTCAAGATGTGAGCTAAAAAATGTTCAAATACCATAATGGTGGTATTGCCTCCAGCCCTGATCCAAAGGGAGCTGAGGCAGGACTTTGAGAAATAGTTGGATGATGGTGGTATTCAGGCTCATCCCAGGACACCCCAGAGACTGCTGGTAGTATTACATCACACACAGAGTTGATTTCTGGCTCCTGGTCAGCTTTCAGTGAATCATATACAAGTGAGTAGATGATCTGACTGCCCCACTGAGAAATGTCTGTTCATAGATCTCGGGGACAATGGAACTATGAAATATATGCCTCTTCTAATCACATTGCTCAATCACTGAAATTCACCATCCTGACCCTTCCTAAGACTCCCCCCCCCCACGCTATTTTCTAAACTTTGTGAGTTGTTGTTACATAATATCTGTCAACTGTGATTTCATGAGGTTAATGTGTTTTTCACTCCTACTATCTAGACACTGTTTTTCCACCATGAATAGTTTTCAAACTGAATTTTTTATTTGTTTTGTGATTGTAACCTTAAAAACAAAACTCAGGTATTTTATCAGTAAACATGGGTGTAATTGGGACTAACAGTCCCTGACATGCAAGCTGCAGTAAAACCATGGGCAAGTTGGGAGAACAAAGCAGAGGAATGCTCTATTATAGAGGAAAGGCAGAGTTGGGAGGGGTTGCTACATGCAAAAAGTCCATTGGAGTAAACTAGAAGTCTGAAGGGTAGTGGGTTTTCATTGGCTGAGTCGTGACAGTCTGTTATTGGCTGGGCTGTTGCCAGGCAAGGAGAAAATCTTTCTTCCTCTTGCTGGAGTAGTAAAGTAAGCTGCTTCCTGTTGGGAATGTAAATTACTTTGTTCTTGTTGGGGTCTGCAGTTGACTATGAGTGGTAGGGAATAAGAGCTCCTGACTTCTGGACTTCTTCTGACTCCAGGAAGATTTCCTTTTATTAATTTTCACATGATCATTACATTTCTTTTAAAACAATTTCCATTAGAGTGTATGTCCTCAATTCATCTGTAAAAATTCACTCCAGGAATTCTGCTGAACCTACTTCTTTGCTGTATCCCACTGTCCAAATTCATAGTTTCTGATAAGATTTCCCCAGGATTTTTCCTGGGTCTATACTAGAGGATCACAGTAAATGAACTGTATATAATTGCCAACTTTCAGGCAATCTTAATGTTCAATGCTTATTTCTACTATGCTGAAAGCATTGGTTCTGGAATTTTTTTCTCCATGGTTTGCTTAAAAGTTAAAAATAACTATGCACTTAAAATATTTAAAAAATTCTTGTTGTTAAAAATTCAAACTATACCTTTAATAAAAAGTTATAGTATTCCTTCTTTCTTCAATTCCTTCTCAAGATACATACTTCTAGAGGCCCTTGTGCCTAAATAGTTACGTTTTTTTGACTTGTTGGAGTTATTGTGAGGATTTCCAATATAGGAACCCTTGGCTACTCATTGGGTCTTTACAGTAATTATTGATCTTTTAGCTGAAGTAACTCATCAGTAATACCACCATCTTCTACCATTTAATGAATGCCTATCATATGCTCAACACTATTTTCTTTAAACATATATTTTAAACTAAGTTTTATTTGCATTACTCACGTTTAAAAGGCGAGGAATATAAGGCTTTGAGAGGTTAAGTAATTTGCCAAGGTCACACACTTAGTAAGGGACAGACCCAGCACTGGGGCTTAATCTGTTTGGCTCCTAAAATCAATGTGCAGATCAGTCGTATGATGAAGCCAGCTTCTACTAGCTTGTGACCACTGATTCTGATTACTTCTTCCCAACTCTGTCTTCAGTGATATCATGTTGGTAGTATTTCACCGTGGAAAATCTGCAAATTCTACCCACTGATGTTTCTGCTCCCTTTGGAGACCTGATTTTACCACTCTCTATGTTGTACTTTGACAAACTACTCCTCTGAAGAGGAAGCCCATAGAATTAAGCCATGGGAGTGGTGAAGGGAAATAGTTTCCAGAAACCTTTGCCCAAATATGTCATAGTATTTTTTTGTGACTGAATGAGCTATAAAAATTCTACAGCTAGAGAGCTCCCACTGACAAGCACTCAACATCTATCCTCTGTCCCCCATAAAGCACTTCTTATAGGAGTTGTGTCAATGTTTGCACACACTTAACAAGGCAGTGTCTCGACTCCTGGTTCTTTACCATCTCCTCTGGGTTTCTCACACATTCATGGGTAGAAAGGGGATTCTGCAAATCTAGTTAAACCAAATCTTCAGGGACTGATTATACAGGTCATGGATAATCCAGGCTCTCTTACCCCCTCCTCCTCCTCACCTTCTGGCCTTTTTACTGCTCATTAGCACCTCTTCCAGAGACCTGGGCTGGGGAAAGGAGTGAGTGGGTGTGGAACTCTCATCAGCCCTTCTGGCTCCTTGCCAACAGCTCTTATGTAGGTTTCCTTGGGAGGAGTAGTTTAGAGACAAGGTAGCGAATCCCTAGCAAATGTGGATTTTGCTCAGCTGAGCTCCCCAGCGCTGCCTCTCCCACTCCCAACACCCCCTTAAACAGAGCCACTCATCATTAAGTGTTAGTTGCATTAACTGTTGTCCTGCTCTGTGGCACTTTAATACATTTCACTGGTGGCCAATTTAGTTAATTCCATTAACTGGATCTGGCCAAGCATTGTGCAAGGTCAGAGTGAAGATTCAGATTAAACAATGTTCACAGGGTTGGCCTTAGGGTAAGTAAAAGACAACTATGCAAGATTTCAGGACAACTCATTAGGTGCTGCCCCTTAATGCTTTCTGAAATTGTACTCTAAGGATCACATAGTTTTATCATATAGCATTCCCCACTCTGTGTATATCATTATTTATAAATAACATAAATATTATCAATTATTTACATATAAATTTATAAAACACATGCCCATTAGCCAAGTCTTGGAGTATGGCTATTTAGTTGGCTATGAATTTACCTCTTTCATGAATGTATTCACTTATCAAATATATTTGAATATCTAATATAAGCCAGATACAGTACTAGGGATGTATTGCTGAATAAAACAGACATAGTCTCTGTTCTCACGCTGCTTGCATTCTTCTGGGGAAGATAATCAAGCAAATAAGCTAAATAAAGGTAATGACAAGTTGTGTTAAGCAGTAGAAAGCTAAGAAATAGGGTGCGGCTATGTAGAATAATGAAGCCTTCTCTGTGAAGAGACATTTAAACTGAGACTTGAGGAATGTGAGAAGCTGGGAAAGAGCATGAAGACTGGGGAAGCTGTAAGCGCAGAGACTCAGGGGGGAGTTTTATCTGCTGAGGAGCTGAAAGAAGGCCGGTGTGTATGAGGAAGGGGGAGTGGCAGGCAACTCTAGTGGAGAAGTAAATGTGGACAAGGGTGGGGTGGGGCAGGTTATGCAGGGCTTCATAGACCATGGCAAGGAATTTTGACTTAGTATTTGAAAGGCAATGGGAAGGCATTGATGAGGTTTCTTTTTTCTTTTCTTTTCTTTTCTTTTCTTTTCTTTTCTTTTCTTTTCTTT